>NW_027663609.1:0-62351 GCF_964034855.1 Anser brachyrhynchus | reverse complement strand
TTGGAAGATGGAGCTGAACTTAGAACTATCACCTTAATCACATTCAGAAAGTTTTTAAAAAAGCCTTTGAGAGTAAGAAACAGATTAGGAACTGCTCCATTTAACTGGCCTGCCTGCTATTTCTTGTTGTGTGTTTGCTTCAAGTATGGTTGTGGGAAACATTTTCTTCTTCCTTTCATAACAAGTGAGGGAGAAGTACAATGAAAGAATCACAGAAGAGTGGGGAACTGAGAGAAGATGTGAAAATACATGAGTAAATTCTAAAGAATGGGAAAAAAAAAATACACAAAAGAATTGGAGGGGAAAAAAGGAAAGAATAAGATGAATTATTAAGGGGTCAGTACTCCTGTTCATTTGGGAACCTTGCATTTGCCAAGTTTATTTGTTCGGTTTTTCATTTCCCTTTTGATCTTCCATTTTTACTGTGAAGTCTAGACTATAATCAGAGTTCAAGTAAAGGTTTATTTTCTTAAAAGATAAAGTCTATATTTCACAGAAGGTAAAGGAAATGGTAGTTTAGATGAGCACATATTAATGGGGATGAAATGAAGACGGCTCTTTTATTTTTCCTCTCCTCTCCTCTCCTCTCCTCTCCTCTCCTCTCCTCTCCTCTCCTCTCCTCTCCTCTCCTCTCCTCTCCTCTCCTCTCCTCCTCTCCTCTCCTCTCCTCTCCTCTCCTCTCCTCTCCTCTCCTCTCCTCTCCTCTCCTCTCCTCTCCTCTCCTCTCCTCTCCTCTCCTCTCCTCTCCTCTCCTCTCCTCTCCTCTCCTCTCCTCGAGTCTCCTCGAGTCTCCTCGAGTCTCCTCGAGTCTCCTCTCCTCGAGTCTCCTCTCCTCTCCTCGAGTCTCCTCTCCTCTCCTCGAGTCTCCTCTCCTCGAGTCTCCTCTCCTCGAGTCTCCTCTCCTCTCCTCGAGTCTCCTCTCCTCGAGTCTCCTCTCCTCTCCTCGAGTCTCCTCTCCTCGAGTCTCCTCTCCTCTCCTCGAGTCTCCTCTCCTCTCCTCTCCTCGAGTCTCCTCTCCTCTCCTCTCCTCTCCTCGAGTCTCCTCTCCTCTCCTCTCCTCTCCTCGAGTCTCCTCTCCTCTCCTCTCCTCGAGTCTCCTCTCCTCTCCTCTCCTCGAGTCTCCTCTCCTCTCCTCTCCTCGAGTCTCCTCTCCTCTCCTCGAGTCTCCTCGAGTCTCCTCTCCTCTCCTCTCCTCGAGTCTCCTCTCCTCGAGTCTCCTCTCCTCGAGTCTCCTCTCCTCTCCTCGAGTCTCCTCTCCTCGAGTCTCCTCTCCTCGAGTCTCCTCGAGTCTCCTCTCCTCGAGTCTCCTCTCCTCTCCTCGAGTCTCCTCTCCTCGAGTCTCCTCTCCTCGAGTCTCCTCGAGTCTCCTCTCCTCGAGTCTCCTCTCCTCGAGTCTCCTCGAGTCTCCTCGAGTCTCCTCGAGTCTCCTCTCCTCGAGTCTCCTCTCCTCGAGTCTCCTCTCCTCTCCTCTCCTCTCCTCTCCTCTCCTCTCCTCTCCTCTCCTCTGAGTCTCCTCGAGTCTCCTCGAGTCTCCTCGAGTCTCCTCTCCTCGAGTCTCCTCTCCTCTCTTAACATAATTTCCAAGCACATAGGTGAGACTGAGTGTCCTGTAGTGCCCTGGGTCTTCCTTTTTTTATTATTATTTTTTTTTTCTTTTTAAAGATGGGGGTTATGTTTTCCTTCTACTTGTCAATGGGAACTTCACTGGTCTGCCACAACAAAAAATTGTTTGAAACATCTGTTTGAGCTTGAAGGAATCATCCCAAGCATATGCGCTCTATCACCAACTTAAACCGTAGGAGTCATCTAATTTTGCTTGTATTATTTTCTGTTCCAGTAAATCTGAATGTATTCTGTTAAAATCCAGAAACAGAAGTCACAGTCATGTAAGCTTGTATTAGAAGCTGTAATGTGGTCAACTGCAGACTTTAGAATTTTACCGTCATGTGATCCAAAATACAACTGTTTGTATATATTTACTGTATTTTGTTCATTTTTTTTTCCCCTTTCTCTCACATAATCTTGACCAGACATATCAGGTATTATTGCATTTATAAAATTAATGCAGTCTTGTTAATTTAATTTTAAGTGTTCCTATTTTATTTACCACCAGAATATCTGACTGTTTTACTGATATCTTTACTGATATCTTCTTCTGTGATGCAAATGAGTTATAATTGCACTGTAGGTGCATTTATTGGAAATCAAGTCTACTGCATTTTACTAAGAATAGATAAATAGGTGTTGATAGTTTTTGTGGCTTAACACCTCAAGCAACTAAACACCACACAGCTGTTTGCTCATTCTTCCCAAGTGGGGTGGGAGAGAGAATTGGAAAGGCAAAAGCACAAGAACTCATGGGCTGAGATAAAGATGTTTTACTAAGTAAAGCAAAAGCTGCACACCCAAGCAAAATCATAGGAGGAATTAATTCGCTGCTTCCCATCGACAGGCAGGTGTTCAGCCACTTCCAGGAAAGCAGGGTCATCATGAATAATGGGTTTCTGTGGGGGTTTTAATCGGGTGTGCAGCTGAGTTCCACCATGGCTGCTCTCTCACTCCCCCTCCTCAAAGGGAAAAGGGGAGAAAACATGATGCAAAGGGCTCAAGGGTTGAGATAAGGACAGGGAGATCTCTCAACAATAATCGTGACAGGCAAAACAGACTCAGCACAAGGAGCTAGTAAGATTTATTGCCTATTATTAACAAGTTAGAGAAGTGAGAAACAAAGGAAAGAAACCAAAAACGCCTTCCCCCCATCCGCCCTATTCCACCTCCTCCCCCTGAGCTGTGCAGGGGAATGGGGGAATGGGGGTTATGGTCAGACTATAGCATTTCGTCTCTGCCACTCCTTCTCAGTCACTCTCATCCCCTGTGCTGTGGGGTCCCTCCCACAGGATACAGTCCTTACCGAACTGATCCTGCATGGGCTTCCCACAGGCAGCAGCTCTTCAAGAACTGACCCAGATATAGGTCCATACCATGGGGTCAATCCATCAGGAGCAAACTGCTCCAACCTGGGTTCCCCACAGGCAGTAGCTGCTGCCAGGTTACCTGCTCCTGAGTGGGCTCCTCTCCACAGGCTACAGGTCCAGCCCGGAATCTGCTCTGGCAGTGGTCCTCCACAGGCTGCAGCCTCTGTCGGTGCAGGCCTACCTGCTCCACCGTGGTCTCCTCCATGGGCTGCATAGTGGAACCCAGCTCCACCGTGGTACTCCATGGGCTACAGGGGAACAACCTGCTTCACCATGGTCCTCACCACAGGCTGCAGGGGACTTCTGCTCCAGTGCCTGGAGCACCTCTCCACCTTTCTCCCTCCTTCTTCACTGACCTTGTTGCCTGCAAGGCTGTTTCTCACTCCTCCCAGCTGTGTGGCCATTTTTTGTTTGTTTGTTTGTTTGTTTTGTTTTGTTTTGTTTTGTTTTGTTTTGTTTTCCCTTTCTTAAATACGCTCTCACAGGGGCACAAACACCATCGCTTATTGGCTTGGCCAGCAGCGGGGCACTTACCTAACATGGGGCAGCTTCTAGATTCTTCTCACAGAAGTCACCCCTGTGGCCCCCTGCTACCAAAACCTTGCCACGTAAACCCACTGGAGTTTCATGGGAATACAAATGCCATCAGGTCTCCCCCTTCTTCCTTCTTTACTTTTAGCTTTTATTGCTGAACCAGACATTGTATGGTATAGAATGTGTCTTTAGTTAGTCTGGTTCACCTGTCCCAGCTGTGTACCCTCTCAGCTTCTTGTGCACACCTAGCCTCCTTGCTGGGTAGGTGGCATAAGAAGCTCTTTGTAAACACTGCTCTGTAACTGCTAAGAATGTTGGTGTATTATTGTTGTTATTTTCATCCAAAACCCAAAACACAGCATTATGTGAAGCTCTACAAAAAAAATTAACCCAGCCAAAACCATGACAATACTGAATTTTACATATTCTCATTTTTGAGCATGCTATAGTGGCAGTGTCTTGATTAACCATTGGCCTCAGCAAACAGACAAAGATCAGCTATGTGATGGCTTTTCAATTATTTTTTTTTTACATATTTGAACCTTGAAACTGTAGAGCGATCTCAGGAAGTTATCAGGTTCATAATTTGCATGACAAATGTCTTAAATTAGTCCTTTTTCCAAACAACTATCCCAAGTCACTCAGATTACTAACTCCTGAGTTACAGTTGAAGAACAATGTTAAACAATAATGTTATTTGGACTTCTTTATAGTTGTACTTTACTGCAAAAATTCATTGTAGCTAGTAAGTTCAGGTAAGTTTTCAAAATTAAGCCCCACAGACTTCAAAACTGGGATCTAGAATAGCATAATTAGGCACTATTACAGTAATTTTTAAAATTTAGAAGAATTCCATTTGGTACAGTACCTGATTCTTTTCTTGATTGCTGTCAATCCCATGCCCTTAATGAAGCAAATATTCCAATGGAAATGCAATTTACAACTGCATTGAAAATTTATGACAACTCAGTGGCCTCCATTATTTTTATAGTTGTCTCATTTCAAAAAATAATTGATGTTCTTTGTGTCACCAGTTAAGCAAAAAGAACTTTACGCTTGTTTGATACACAGTACTTCCACCCAAATTGTTAACAAATAGAATAAGTAAAATAAATGGTAAAATCTTTCCAATCTTCCTCTCCTGAAGAGGCTTTCTTAAATTTAGCACTCTATCAGATGTTAGCATGAACATGAACATAATAATTACTTCATAACATATATATGCAAAGCAGGTAGAGTATGAAACACAGCCTAAGAGGAAACTGAGTTACTAACATTATGATCCATCTTTTGTCCGAGTCTATATGTTTTTTATCTGGTTTATGTGGATACAGAAAATCTCATGTCTGTAGGTTATAATGTTGTTACTGAGCATATGCTTATCAACAATCAACAGTGCATTGCATGAAGTATCAGATTTGGCGGTATTTAGGAAAAACAGCTATATTTTTGTGCTTCAAAGTAAGCTGTCCTTCATTGTTCAGGCCTAACAGGTTTCCTTATCACATGTGACTTATTTATTTATTTATTTCCTATTTCAGGGGTACTTAGCTTACAACTAAACTGCCTTAAAAAAAAAAAAAAAAAAAAAAAAAAAAAAGCAGGTTCCTGTTCTAGGCTGTGATCCAGAGGTGGCTGTTTCCGTTTCTGGAAAACATTTTTTTTTTTTTTTTTTTCTGTTTGAGGTACCTAGGGGATAATACATAGTCTCTTTCTGAAGCACAAACACTTCAGGAAAAATCAGAAAATGAAAATGGTCACAGTTATAGCAGCAATTTTATGAGGAAAGCATAAGAGCACAGGGGGTTCTCTTCAATTCAGAGAGGTGCATGTTTGTGTAGAGTGAGGGGAGATGGTAGTGATCATCTGAAGGGGTTGCTTAATGTGCCAAGATGTGCTTTGTAACATCCATAATACCTAGGTGCTGAGGGTGTATTAGGGGAATGGATGAGGGATGGTCCAAGAAAGTGTCCAGGGTAGTGAGTTCTACCCAAGTAGCCTATTTTACCTTTGCAACAGAACAGTTGGCTAAATGGAAGGTTAATGTCAGTTTTTCATACCTTTCTAAATGTTATTACACTAGGAAAAAAAGGAATTCCACAACTTCAAGGTTTTTTTGTAAAAAGACCAAAGCACTAAAATCCAGCTTTAAGCAAGACATGGAAGAAAACTTAAACAATAGCTGTAAGGATCTTTCCAAATAGAGAGTTTACTTCCTCCAAATTTTCTTAATACATTTACTTGAAAACTGAAAGATACATTTGTTCTGAAAATGTAAAATTCTACTGGTTGAAAAACTTTTAATCCTATTTAGGATTCTACCTATTTAGGATTCTGAGACTTCTACCAAAAGTTTTCCTAAGAATATTTTGAACTTATAGAATTTAAACGTAAGTCAGTACCTCTTCTAGTACTTGTATTTACTTTGTAAATGTATGAAAAGACAGAGCTGTCTCACTCTGAAATGGATGACTTATTTTCATTTAGAGAAGGCAATGATTTGGACCACAGTACATAAATTATAAGACTACCTACATATTTAGACATACACAAAGATGTGGCAAAATTTAAGCATATAGCTATTGTTTTAAAGGATAAGGAAGTTTGGCAGGACCTAAACTCCCTTGTGTTCCAGCTTGCCTTCGGATCTAAACGGGGCCGAGCTTCGACTCTGAGTGATGCCCAATTTGGTACTTTAAGTCTGGCTGAATTCAATGTATATTGAATTATCACAATCATGGATGCACAAATAGTGCAATCGTCACTATAAGCGTGATCGCATTAATCACGATCAAGGATTCACAAATAGCGCAATACATTTTCAGTTTAGTAAATGACTGGCGTAGTTTATTGAAGAAAAAAGGGTACACGTTCTTTTAGTTTGCCAGTGATAAATACACTGTCTGCAAAGCATGTACAAATACCAAGAATATGACTAATGCAACCAACTACACATGTACTAACCTATGAAACAACTCTACAGAGAATGTTAGGTTTCCTGGGGAAGCACTTGGTATAACTGAGTCCGAATCTCACCCACTAGGCATCCCTATGGGGGGAGAAGAAAGGTTCAGCCTATCGACTGATCCTGGAAGTCAGTGAAGTCCTTCCAACTTGTCTGCAATGGTGTCCCTAACATTTTGCTTCTCTTGGGTCATTTTATACTATTTTCTTACTTTTAGGTGGAGCTTGAGTAACTCTAGTCATCTGTGACTTCACTGTGATTGGTATAAATCTTCTCACCTTTTTTTAAAGGTGTATGTTCAGAGAAATTCAGAACGCATGCTCAGTGGGGGGTGGTTGCACCAGGGAGATGGGAAACGTTTGTGTTGGAGGTGTGTTTCAGCATTGTAATGGGTTTATAATGAGCAAAGTTCACCCAAAGCACATGATTTGGTTATCAGTTGGAGTCAGGGTTGTCCATGCAGTCTATCAGTTCCACAATACAATCTGGTTCACCATCCCTGCAAGTGATAGCACAGAGCCTGCTCATGGTGTTTTCACTCTGCTCCACCTTCTGTGCTATATCTCTTAGTCATCACACCAAGCTTCCCTGGTGTTACCAATACTAAGGTTGCAGGCTATATTGTCGAGGGGACTATCATGGAAGATATTTCCTTGCATATCTGCTGCATCTCTCCCTGGTAATTTCCTCAGCAATGAACCTTCTTTTAAGACATGCATAGATGTTTAGCCTCAGTGAGTCACCTCCAGCAATTATTCCACAATAACTACTTTAAGAAATCTTGGTGTTGCAGTGGCAAGAAGCATAAGAATAAACAATTTCTGAATTATCTTGAGGATACCTTGAAATGCCACAATGAATAAAGGTTTATCTAATAGTAATTTTGGCAAGTGTGACTGCTTGGCAACAGTAGATGTATCAGTAACATCAATAATATATACCTTTACACACTTAGAAATCCAGAGTTAAGCTACTATAAAAAGAGCATTTGAAATTAAAATAAAAACTGAAAATTAATATATTTTTTTCAGACAGTAGAAGAATACAAAGAGCCTGAACCTCTCATGAAAATGAGTTAAGACCATTAACACTGAAAAGATGTCCTGCCAAATCAGTTAGTTATACTGTCATGAATTTACACTTGCTTAGTGAGGGTCTGCAAAGTTCATGTATCTGTGTTTTCAATACAAGGCATGTTTATTCATGCCCAGTCTCAGACAACTTAGCTCACTATTGAGCTTTGTGAAATACGTTATTTTAAATATAAAAAACCTTAATTTACCCACAACTTCCTGCAGGCATTCTATGGAATGTACAAATGTCTGTATTTTTGGCATAGTTCATATGCTCTCTGAATGTCTGAGGTAGTACTCCAGCATCTATTCATGTTTGAGGCTGAATCTCCTAGACAGAGTTTTACAGAACTGGTATACTTTCTATTGAATAAGACTACCTTATACACTTAGAAGAGTGACCAAATGTCTTACAGATAATAACTCTGTACTTGTACTGGTCAATAAAATGCCCAAGAGTCATCACTTTCTAGCAACAACAAAAAAAAGGAGAATCACTGATATTTGTTAGATTTTAGGGATATTAGTTTAGAGATCCATGACACACTGCTTCAGAGATTAGTATACACATATATAATTTACAATGCCTGTAAAAATAAGCAGCTTTTGTTTTACACGGCCAGCTGTGGGATAATCTTATTTGCTGGGTAGCATGATACATACACAAAGTCCAGAAGATATTTGTTTAGTGTTTATTTGCTGCTAACAGTAAAATTATTTAAATATTGTGAAGCTTTGTTACACTGGTAGTGTCTGAAAAAAAAAAAAAAAATCAGCCCCCTCATACTTTGTTATCGACACTAGTATGTCAAAATTAAAAGTATTTACACTTTCTAAACTGTCCAATCACTGTAAGCATTGCTAGACTATGCACATCTTAAGCTTTTTGTGCATAAGTATCTCACCATTTTTTACACAAATTGTTTGTTCATGACATAGTCTTGTACAACTCTTATAATATGATGTTTTGTTTTAAAACTACTCAAAACAAGAACAATTTTGAGGAGAGAATTATGTAATGTAAATTCCAATTCAGAAAAAAATCCTCCTACTGGAGAATAGAGTAATTTCTTCTTTTTCTCTTATATATTGTTCTTTAAATCCCCAACCCCATGCCCCATTTTTGTCATTTTATTATGGTACTTGTCAGAATTTAGAGCTATTTCCTTTGCTATGCTCTATTTTTATATTTTTTCTTGAAATATTCCTTCAGTTTCACTTTTTCTTTTTTTTTTTTTCTGACTTTTCTCACAGCCTTCATTAAAAAAGTTGGATTTTGAAAATTAAATGTTAACCAGACCAAAACTCCAGACCAGCAACCCAGTTATGAAAATACATAACTAGAAATCTCCAGAATGGAAATCATACACATGAACTGAATTCTCTTAACAGATAAGTTATATTTTGCCTCTTATGGGACCATCTTTCATTAGCTCATCTCTAAACTGTTCCTGCTGTTTCTCATACTTACTTTGCTCTTCAGCGATCTGTTCATCCAGTTAAGCATGAAAGCAGGTGTCCATTCTATATTAATCCCTGTAGAAAGGAGTTTTTCACTTTTGAGAAGAAAGCATGGCAGCATGATGACAAGAAAATGGGACTCTTATCAAAGAGGCAAAAAGAGGTGAGAGATGAACACACATTTACTATTACTTTTTTCTTTATGTTTATATTCTTGATTTTTTTTTATTTTCCTTTCCCTTTTTTCTCTTTTCTCCTTCCTCTTTCCCTTTTCCTTTAATTTTACCTTGCCCTTGCCCTTTTCCTTTTCCTTGCCTTTTCCTCTTTATCTTTTTCTTTCTTTCTTCTATCTTATATGACTATTTGTTTCCAATGTGTTTCCTACTATACGGATAAAGAAACAATTCATCCATAAAATTTTAAGTTAATCAATTAATGAAGACTCAACACATAATGTTTAAAATAGATGTCTTGAATCTCCTTGTCATATGCATTATTTTGATGCTTATATATATATATATGAAAGTATATATATATATTTTTTCTGTTTGCCTTTTTTTTTTTTAAGGTCATGTACCATATACATACTTTCTTCATTTTGTCAAGATCATTTTTTTTCTCTTTGTTTTTTCTTTAGTTCTTTATTTTTTTAACACTTTTTTACTCTTGACCTCTTAGTCTGACCTTCCATTCAGAAATTGCTTATTTCCCCTGTTGTAGGTATAACTACAAAAACAATGGCAATGGTTCTGTTAAAATCAATCTGAGTTTGGGTAGGAAGCCTGACATTCCCAGAACCACATTGTTTTCATCGTGTTCACATGATGATACCATTCTGGACATATATGTGAATACTAACAGGCTATTGGAAATTCACTCTTTTAAGAGCATCACTTGGGAAATTGTTGTGTACATCCAGAGCACATTTACATGACATTTCTAAGTAACTGCCTGAACAGTTACTGAGCTCAAAGGGTGACGTTTGTTAAATTCTGAATGTAGAGGAAAGCATATTGAGAAGCCAAGGATACTGCTAAGTTTATCAAGGGTTTTCTAGACAGAAAACTTGCATGGGATTCAGCTGTGTATCTAAGGGGGATTGGGGCCATAAGTAAAGCTCCAGGGTTTCTGAAACATCTGTACAGTACTATGGGAGATTTGCACTCTGCTGGCTAGCAATACTTGGGCAAGTGAGCTATTCTAAGGTTTCAAAAATTACAGTAGGTGCCTAAGACTTAAAGCCACATTTAGGTAAGATGAAGGTATAACTTAAATTAAAAATTATAAAAAAAATGTATATTTGCAACTTCAAAAGTAGAGAACAAACATTTCCTTAAAACTCAAATGAAGTAATGGAATCATATTAAAACACTAATACTATTGACACTATTTTTAAATGAGAAAGAGATTTTTGTTCCTTGTACAGAAGATCTTTTCCTTTCTCCTGGCTATATAATATCCTGGGCTTCAGTCCTGTGTATATTTTATATCAGAGGTTGCTGCTGTTTGTGAGAGTATAAATCAAAGTACTCAACCATTACTAGAGTTTTCTGGTAAGGCAACTTCTCAGATTAGTACCTTACATTTCCCATCTTCTTTGCTTTTACAGCCCATACCTCCTTTGTAGACTTCAGGTGTTCTAGGCAGATTTGATTTTTCTCTCTAAACCACTCTATACCTTATCTTCTCTTTCTACTTTGTTGCTGTTAATTGAGATATGGTGTTTTATTGTTGTTTTTTTGTTCAGCTGAACTGTCATTTCTGAACTTTCCAAAGTTATGGCCTTTGGAATCAAGAAGAGAGAAAATTATTCTCTTTCTTCTTGTTATAGTTTTCTCTATCAGTCTGTACACACACACACACACACACATATATACACACAAACATCCTGAAACAAACACATAAACAATATGTTTTGAAGTAGATCTTTATAGGACTTTGGTTTATCCCAGGCATAGTTGTCACTAGCCACAACTGATGAGAAAATGGACATAGGTTTGCTAATATACAAATGTATACACATCAGAGAACAGATGAACTAATTTCACCATTAACAATATCACTATTTACAGAGCTACAGAAAAGCTCCACAAGGTTAACTGTCAATAGAATTTCAGTAACTTCTGTAAAAGTGAGCGCATGTGTTCCATTTTTCCTTTTGTTTTAATAGATAAAGTAGTTAGGTGCTAATACCAATTCTTATTGCAGTACAATGCAATATATATATATACACATTTATTCTATTTATTCTTATATGTGTAGTGTCTGGATGCTCAAAATTATTTTACATGTCAAATAAATGGTAAAGTGGATGACAATTATTTATTTTATTTTATTTATTGAATTTTATTTTATTTTATTTTATTATTTTATTTTATTTTATTATTTTATTTTATTTTTATTTTTAAACTTCTTTGTGTAGCAAATGGCTTATAGAGGGAAGATAGATGAAGATAGTGTTTGATGAAATTTATTCATCAGATTTCTTCTTCAATTAAAACTAATGAGTGGAAAAGTGGTCCTTTTAGCTATGGCCTGAGGAATACACACCTTTGTCTATTACAAATCAAACGTCATTATTCAATATTATTCTCATTACATCTATCCATCTTGCATCGGTGCAAAAGTCAACACACAGGCAAGACTGTCAAGTGCAGTTCAGATATTTTGTTGTGTTTGATAGTCTTTAAAAGACATTTCTAATTTTGGAACTCAAAGATAACAGTGACCTTTCGTTGCAAGGATTTTTGAATGCAATGAGTACATTTATTAATATTAATCCCAGGTTAGCTCTTATGTGAATTCCTCCTGCTGACATTTCAAACAACCCAACAGCTCTGAACTTATTTTAAGGTTTAAAAACTCTCAGCTGCTTTACTAATAATAAGAATTAGAACAAACCAACAATAAGATGATTTTTTTTTTTATTTCTTACAATTCAGTGTGTTACAAAATGAAACTATCTGTACTTATTAAAATACAAATGCTGTCATGTTATTTTATAAATATCGTCTTCAGATAAAGGGTCAAATGAAAAAAAAAAGATTCATAAATATTTTCATGAATAACTCTGACAAGATCTGCTGAATTACTTCTGAAGGTCATATTACAGTTGACTTGGTGACTTGGTTGGTAGCTTGGAATTTGTTAACATGTTCATAATTACCAAGGTTTTCTCTTACTTTTCTACAGTTATCACTTTCATGGGAATATGTGTGTTCTTTATTAGTTCTTACTTGCTACTTTTCTGTTGAAAAATAGCTGAATTTGGCTAGCAATGAAATAGAGATCCTAATTTACAGTATTTCTGCTGAGAATGCAAACTAATTGAATATGCTGGAAAGGAAGTCACTAGCTGATTTCCTGCATTTTCTGTCAAGTTCTTGGGTAAAGAGGACCTGTTCAAGCATAACAGAAAGCCTGCTATGATGTTGGGTTATGTTTCTGACTGTTTCTGGTACTCCCTTCATGCCTGTTAAAAAAATATCTGTAATGGCACTACCGTGACTATGTGGCAACATAAGGAAAAGCAGTGACAATATTAAATTACAGAAATAGTGTTAGACAAATCAATATACTCATTGTTTCATCTCTTTCTCATAGGAAACATTTAAACAGACATCACAAGTTAAAAGTTCTCAAAATTGCAAATGAGAAAAAGGTACACCATATGTGTGGTTTTGACTTTCTTTCAATTCATTTTCATAGTATTTTTTTGTAATCTTGGTCCTTCATAAGACTAGGATAACAAAATGAGGTGCATCTTCATATGTCCCAGGAATGAATGATAAAATTTAACTGATTTGTTATTGAACTTGGAAGACTGTGTGATTGTGACCAATGCCGAATTCTTAAGATAAAAAGGAATCAAAGATTGTGTATGTTTTCAAAAAAAAAAAAAGAGAGAGAGAGAGAAATTATTTTGTGGATACAAGGATCATAAGGAGTTTAGCACTTAACAATTAACCAAGCAGAAAAAGTCAGCAACTGACTCCTGTGGTGGGTGAGGACCAGTGATGACTTCCTGTTGGACAGGAAGAAAAATAAGGTACTCTTTCTTTCTTGGCTTCATAGGAAACAGTGGATGGAATAAGCAAGCATAAAAGGCAGAGGAAGGATATAAGTCTTAATGAACCCAAAAGCTAGATCTGGATTTAAATTCAATGTCATTCAATACAGGTTTAAGTGTGAAACAAAGACCAGAGCTTTAAAAGGTTTCAATCAGATTGTTTATTGAAGAGCATATGGAGGAAGATAAATAGTCTTATTTAATACAACCTTAAATTAGTATCTGAGATCTTTTCCTTTGGTTTCTACTAGGTCATTCATACAAACTCTTCAGATACATTGTTTTTTTTGGACTTTTTTTCCATAAATATGTTTATGTACTGTTAGACTAATTTTGAGTGTAGTTTTACTTTGGAGAATTCTGAAAGCATTTTATCCTTTTATGGACAGTTACTCCAAAATGAAAAAATTCTAGATACCTCTGAGGTGGCCACCAACCTACCACATATCCCCCCCAGGTAGTGATGAAGATTTTATCTTGCTGCCTGGGCTTTTCTGAGATCTGAGAACATGAGTGTTTGTGAGGAATATGGTTCTTCTAGTCTCCATTAGATAGAAAAAATATCTCTACCTTCTTGCAAGAAAATGGGCAGCATACCTGAAGCTTGAGGGTCCCAAGGAATATATAACAACTCAGGATAAAAATTTTATTAGTCCAATAATATTATTAAATTAGAGGAATACTGTGTGATTTAGGTAATCAATGGTGTATCAAATAATGCAACAAAAGATTAAATTAACAGTCTAAATGAATTATTTCAAATATATCTGTACAAAGTATCAAGTCCATGCTGAATGCATTATTACAAATCAGTCTGGGGAAAATTTATCAACAGAAAAAAAAAGAAGCATTGTTCCTTATGAATCAATTCTTTTGTGTTTATGGAAAAATCAACATAATTTATAGAAAAGGTTTTCCTTTTTAGGGCTTTTTTTTTTTTTCCTATAATTTCTCTCCAGCGACAGCGTATTCTTAATTTGCTATACATTATTCATATGTATACACACAACATCTAAATAGTGGTGGCAAACAGAGATGTGATAGACTGAACTGATTCTATGGAGGGGGGGTTGACTTTAAATTCTCAATCTCAATAGAAGGTACAATTTTAATATGATAAATACAGCAAACAATATATTTTCTTTTTGCAAGTACAGAACGAATTATTTCCTTTTCTTACACAAAGATGGACTTTCCTTCTACAGACTACATATGACAGTGTAGCAGGAGCAGAATGCTTTATTTACAATCTGGTGGTAAGAAGAAGGGTAAGGTTGTGTAAGTTTTTACAAACTCATTCAATTCAAAACTGCAATCCTTAAAGGAAAAAAAAAAAAAAAAGGTAGTAGTAGTAGTAGTGGTAGTAATTAATTTTCAAATGTCTTGTTCTAAGTGTTCTTACAGTATAGACAGGTTATTTTTTAGTCATTTTCAGAAATAGAGTGGAAACAATAAGACTTTTTACCTTTCCAAAATTCCTCATGCAGAAGTTCTCTACTGCTTGTAAAAGAGACACAATATTAAAGATGGAAAAAAGATATTTTATCTTAAAGTTATTAAATGTAAAGTTCTTTAAAACTAGAGTGATTTTCTTGTACAATGTTTAAAACATTTCAGTATGACAGATACTGGAATTTTTATAGTTAAATTTCTGTAAACATCCAGACAATGTCCAACATGAAACCATATTACAATGAAGAGCAAAAAGAAGCCCAAACTCATTTCTGCGTTAGCACTTACTGTGGGAAGCAAGTAAAGCAAGCAATGAGTTCTCCAACATCCCAAAATAACATTGATAGAACAGTAAAATTCTCCAAACCTTCGCTAGATCAAGTCCACAGAAAACAAACAAAAACCAACCAACCAAACAAAATTAACACGGGGTTATTAGAGTAAGCACCTATAAGTTTTTGTATTAAAGCCACTTCCACTGATTCACTGGTGAGATGAGTCATATATAAATAGTGGTTTTGTATTGGTATTCTACTTTTTTTCAAGTGAGTTATTTGTCTGAATCTCCTTTTGCTTGTAGGGCAGCTTAGTGGCATGGATTTTTTTCTACATTGTTCCCCATCTTTAAAGCTGGTACACCAGGGAAGGGGAATGGAGGACTTTTTTTCTAACCTGTTAAAAGCTAATTCCTTATTTGTTATTTTTCTTAAATTCTACATATGCAAGATTAAGTAATAATAATTACAAATGCCTCCTAACCATGACATTCTAAACGTTATATTTCATTTATTTATGATGATAAATGATGATGATATTATTAATTTTAAAACAGCAAGACAATTTTTCATCAGCCCGCTTAAACAACAGGCTTCAGTGTAGTTGTCACTTTGTTTTCTGCTGGTAGACGTGCGGTGGGTGAACTATATTCAGAACTATATTCAGAAGAGTTTCTGGGACATGGAGAACATGAAAATACCACAGCCTTTGGTTACATATTTTTAGTTATTCACACTGATATGTTGCAATTTCTTCATTTGCTTGCCTGTTGCTTCTAAAACCTATGAGTAATTTTGTAATTAAAATTCACCCACTTTCAGTAAGGAATGCAAGCATTTTTAAAAGGCTCTAAAATATGCTCAACGGCAAGAACTGAAGTAAAGCAGGGTACGTAGCTGACAGCATAGGAAAGATTTATTTATATATTTTTTCCCAACTGTAATTTCTGAGACTGGCCATCAGTTTAAGGAACAGTCATATTACCTGCAACAAAGTCAGCGAATCTAAAACAAATATTTCTGTTATTCTTTTTGTCTGTTATCTAAGTGGACATCCTCTTTTAATGTTCTTTAGCATTGTAACTTCTGCATGCATTGCTGCAATTCCAAATTAACTGGGGAGGCAACTAATTGTGACAATGGCATTTCTTTATTTTGAAAATATTTTATTACTACTTTCATTTGAATAGTGAGATGATATTACACTAGGTTGCACAAGAACTACCAATAGAAAGTTATGTATTCAGATTTTTAAGAGTAATATATGCATTTCTGTATTCAACCTCCATTAGACTAAAATATCATTTGATATGAGTAAGAAATAACCATCCATACAAAATGTAACTTTAGAATTCAGGTCCTCATCTTAGGACACTTAAAAACTTTAAATAGCTCCCTAGAGTTTTCCAACTGGGTATTTTGAAATCCCAATGGAAACATTTAATAGATTGAAGTAATTTGATATTGGACTAATTTGATATGATCTTCCACTCACGTTCCCTTCCATGTCATGTAAGGATACCTTTGGAAAGCCTGACAGAAATTCTCTCTTTTAAAAACAAAACAAAACAAAACAAAACAAAAAAGAAATAAAACCAAAATAAGGTACTGGAATAATGCATATTCTATTAAACAAGTAGTAGGTGGCAAAATCTACTTCTATCAGAACATTTCAGTCTTTGGTAAAACAGTGAAATATTCTCTAGGAGTAAATATATGAACAAAAACACTTCTACTGCCCAGAAAACTTGTTGCTCAGGTATTGCTCTTCGGAAAAATAAATTAAACATTAAATGAACACAAGATAGGGGTCTGTTTACCTCAGCGCTTTTCATGACTTATTGATATTTTCAGGACTCTTTAAGCATATCATACATTCTTTGAGGAGAACTTGAAACAACTGAAAAGTGTTCTCTCTCAGCAGGGTTATGGTAGGTTTGTACCTGCTGCTAATCAATGAGATTTCGTGTTTCTGATTTGCTGTCACTTGATATGAATTCCAGATTTCTCCTTGACATGAAAATAAACATGAAGAGAAAATTATATGACAAGTTTTCAAAAACAGGTAAAATATCAGAAGACACATTTCTAGAAGGAAAGCAGTATAAGAAAATGACCAGTAACAATCACATACTATTCCCCATCCTACAAACTTCTTTACAGACTTTGGGGCTTGGGGGGTTGTTGTGATTTTAAAACAAATATCTTAAACTCTTTGTTCAAAATGTTGTAAATGCAGAATAACTTTTAAAGTATCATTTACTTCTCAGACATTAAAGCTTTGAGTCTATTTTTTTTTCTTTTCTTTTAGTAAGATCAAACATAACTGGATGGATAGAAAGGGATGTATCTAAGTGATGATTAAAAGTAAACTTTAATATGTAATTTTAAATTGAATGAAAAACTGCAAAGAGAAATAATAAAATCATTATTTTTCAAAAGAATATCAAACAAAAATATGTTTTAATAGAAAAATGAACATTTATATCATTATCATTCATGATGTGTTATTTATCTGAAAAATATTTATACTTTACTACATTTGTTTAACAATGTTAGCAGTCAAAATTTATTGTCAAACTTCACTCCTTTGATTCACGTTATGTTTCCCATGACATTGACAAATTGTTCTTTAGAAAAACTATACTTCAGTCCTGTTTGTTTTAATAATATTTGCTTATTAATTTATCCATCCTGAGAACTTGAAATCTGCATATGTAATTCAGTAAATCTCTTAAACACATTTACTTTACCATATGTTCATTCACTAGACTTATACCATTCTGGTTTTGAGATTTTAGTCATGCTACTGAAATCATAATACACCGTTATTCTTCAAAAGAATACAATTTGCATTGTATCCTTTTTTATAGGGACACAGATATAGATAGAGGGAGTATTCGCTACAACTACTGACTATAAGTTCATGTTTATTACTAGAAGAGTCTTAGTGAGGAGACTGCAATGTCTGTAAAGTGGTTCTTTGCATATTATTTATCACTGCATAGCATTTCACATGGAATGTACAGATAATGCTTAAAAAAAAGAGCTGAATAAAGAAAGTTTCCTTGACAGTTTGTGCCCAGGCTAGTAAACCTATGACATGTTGCTGTGTCCTTCACTGCTCCTGGACACCTGTTTCCTCATTATCCTGTTCTAGTGTTTCAATATTTTGCATAGAGTAATGATTCTGATCTTGTCGGCTTTGTACTAAATGCACCAAATATAGTAAAGCTACTTTTATGAAACAGAGCATAGCAAATTCACTCCAAATTTGAGTGACACATTCCATTTGTGGCAGTGGGATGAACACCTGGGAGATAATTGATTGCAAAATGTGTGTTTATATAAAACCTTCCTACTAGAGAGAATGCAAAGGGTGTTCTTTAATGTTTTCTTTAATTACTGTTTTTCCCTCACTGGGTGGACTACAAAGTTGATTATATGTTAAGACTGATAATTAAAGAATTTGCTTTTAATTATGTTTATCTTCCATGTAATTATAAATTCGATCATTGTGCCACTTTTTAAAGTTTACTAAAATATTTACTTCAATTTCAAATGAGATGTAACCGAAATAAATGTTTCTAATCAAAGGTATTATATTTTTTGAATAATGCATGTTTATTTAGAAAAATCTGATTAATGGAGACTGGCACTACCTTATTCAGGGTAATTTTTGACAGACCCCTTAATTTTACTGAAAGGGTTGTAATTGTTCTTGTTTTGACATATTTCATTATAGAGTTTGCCTTTAATTCAAGAACAATATTTCATTTGGAAATTCATAAATTTTTGTTGTTTTAATTAGGAGGCTGAAATCTAAATGAAATAATTCCATTGAGCAGATCTGATACTTTAAAAATTTACATTTTCTAAAAATTTCAGAGCTTTGGGTCTTTCAAACCTTTCTCAGGTTTTAGTCCATATTCTGAAGAACTAGGCTGTAGCATTAACTTAAGCACACTGTCTACGCATACAACATGGAAATATTTAGGTTTATCTTAATACAACAGTCAGTGTTGCTTATCTAACAAAAGATTCTAAGCCTTTGCACCTGAATACAAACACAACATTTAAATCTTTCTAGAAAGTTCAAAAACATTTCAATGTACAGAATTATACTGTTAAAATTTGTTTAACATTTTTTGAAATCTTCTTTTGGGTAAAAATATTTATGTCTAACATTTACTGTCAAATAATAAATGCACATTAAAGGTCCAGTAATTGTTGTCCATATTATTAAAATCTTTCTTTCTTTCTTTCTTTCCTTCTTTCCTTCTTTCCTTCTTTCCTTCTTTCCTTCTTTCTTTTTCTTTCTTTCTTTTTCTTTCTTTCTCTTTCTTTCTTTCTTTCTTTCTTTCTTTCTTTCTTTCTTTCTTTCTTTCTTTCTTTCTTTCTTTCTTTCTTTCTTTCTTTCTTTCTTTCTATCTCTTTCTTTCGTTCGTTCTTTCTTTCTTTCCTTCTTTCCTTCTTTCTTTCTTTCTTTCTTATGTTCTTCCTTCCTTCCTTCCTTCCTTCCTTCCTTCCTTCCTTCCTTCCTTCCTTCCTCTTCCTTCCTTCCTTCCTTCCTTCCTTCCTTCCTTCCTTCCTTCCTTCCTTCCTTCCTTCCTTCCTTTTTAATATAAAAAAGAAACTTGAAAAGTTTTAATATGATACAATACATTTAGATTTTTATTTATGTTTTGCTTAACCAAAAAGTCATCTTCATCACTGAACTTCACCTTCTAACTGCTTACTGTGGTAAGAATGTTGGTATTTCGCCATTGTCTAGTCCTTCCTTTATCCATCAGTCTATTAACCAATGCCACCACAAATTTCCAGTTATTTAGGGCAATCAACAAAAACAGTTTTTGTAGAAAACAACAAAGAAAGGAAAAATAATTCTTTTTCCCTGTCCATTATTTCCATCAATGAATTTTTTAATTTCTATTTGATACCCCAGAGTAATTAAAAATAAAATAAAACAAAACAAAACAAAATCATAACCTAGTACTTTCATTATTGCATTCATTCTTCATAAAGAGGTATCCTCACCCATGGGCAAACAAAGAATGTACAGAATTAATATCATATTTTAAGCACAATTCCTTATATAGTTGAAAAAGAAAACTCACAGGCAAAATATAGACCAAAACAAAAAATGATGTGAATAATTAAAGAAATTAATACATTCTTATCCTCAGAATGTTACAGCTGTAAAAACAGAGGTGTAACTAATTATCACACTAAAGTGTCAGAATTGTTGAAGTATAACCAAAATTTATGTAATGAATTGACTTTCTCTGTGTCTGAGATGGGAACCTAGAACAACATTTGTTAACAAAACTTTTCCCTATTCTGATGATTAACAGACTGTTTGTGTCAGGCAGATGTAATATAGCCAGACAAGATATATTTCAAGAACAGATTATTTTTATTTTATTTATTTACTTATTGAATGTACAACAGTTACAAATTCTTTCTCCATTAAATTTTCACAATTCCTGTACAAACTGTCTTCTTATTTATAACCAGGTTCTTGAATCACAGAAACAATGGATCACAGAATGGTTAATATTGGAAGGAACCTCTGAAGGTCATCTGGTCCAAACTCCCCAGTCAAGGAAGGATTGCCCAGACCCATATCCAGGCAGCTTTTGAACACCTTTAAGGAGAGAGACCTCAAGAGCTCTCTGGGCAATCTGTTCCACTGCTCCATCACCCACACATTAAAGGAGCACTTCCTGATGTTTAGACAGAACCTCCTGTATTCCAGTTTGTGTTCATTGCCTCTTCCTGGCACTGGCACCACTGAAAAGAGCATTGCTCTGTCCTTTTTGCACCTTCATTTCAGGTATTTGTACACATTGATAAGATCCTCCCTGAAACTGAGCTTTCCATCTCCAGGCTGAACTGTCCCAACTCTCAGTCTCTCTCACAGGAGCGGTGCTCCAATCCCTTAATCATCTTAAGGGCAAAGGAAGGGAGGGGGTGGGGGAAGGTGAGTGGGGAGAAGTGGGGGAGAGGGGAGAGGTGTTATCATCAGCATATCATCACAGCCCATGGACTTACAAAAGTCCAGTTTGCTCAAGTGTTCCCTGACTCTTCCACCAAAGGAATATCTTCCTTGCTCCATCCTTTCAGTCTGGCCTCTGGCCTCTGATTCCTGAAGGGCAGTCTTGCTGGTAGAGACTGTGGCAAAGAATGCATTCAACACCTCAGCCTTTTAACTTTCTGGGGTTACCAGGTCTCCTGTTTTCTTCAGAAGAGATCCCATGTTTTCCCTAGTCTTACTTTTGTCACTGAGGTACTTTAATAGCCCTTTTTTTTGCACTTGATATCTTTGGCCAGATTCAATTCTGTCTGGCCTTTAGCTTCTTTAGCTTTCCTAAAGGTGTGGTAAATGCCTCTATATTCCTCCCAGGTTACATGTCCTTGCTTCCACAAGGTCCATGGTTGCTGGAAGTGAACTGTTGACTGCGTGCAAACACTGGAAAAGTTTCTGTCAAGTTTTGGTACCAGGTAAGCTACATTTTCTGAAATTACTCAAAGATATTCTTCAAGAATAGCCAGAGACCATTCCCAGCAGGCAGTTTTCATGCTTCATATTGGAGGCTAAGGAAATATAATAGTAAGGACAAGCATTAGTCTATTTTAATCAGCCATGCCAGCTGACCAAAAAATGGTCCCAGGACCACTTAATTAAGTAGTATAGACAAAGCCTAAACATCTAGAGTTCTGTTTGTGTGTGTTGGCGTAACCTGCAGGAAAATGTTTCATTGTCCAAATTATTTCTGTCAAGCCCCACATAATAATAATAATAATCTAATAAAGTTTTAAAACAATAATTTTGGAGAAGCAGCAATGTTCTTAATTTAAATCCTTGACTCTTATAGGAACTCTGGCCAAGTAAGCATTTGGAAAGATTGAGATTTCAGATTTTTTCATCCTTTATTATCATTTTCCTGCTTTCCAGGTTGAATTAGAGTTTACTTTGGATCCGTAATATTATAAGTATATTCTGAATCTCTTCTAAGAGATAGTTTCCAAGTATGTTTATGTTTATTTGTAATTTAATGAAAACAATCATCTCTGAATCAATATGGTCCTTAAGGACTAAAATCCAAGTTTGAGAAAAGCAAACTTATACATCCCCTCAAGCAAATAAATATGCTGAAAAATTGTACCAATTCTTGCAAAAGTCTCCCAGTAATAATAACAACATCATTTTCATTATCCATCAGTAAGGAAATAAATAGTACCTGTCCTTTAAAGCTGAATGTGTTTGATGATAAGAGAAAAGCTAGATTACAGCACTCTTCAGAATCTATGGAGGATTTGTATATAAACTTCTGGAACATCTCCAAAGAGATCAAGCCATCCATATATTTCAGAAACAAGACAACTTTTATTTATTTGTCCATCTATCTACCTATTTTTCACAGGTAAAACAGGGCACTAGCTCAGAAATAGCCCCATGTGTTCCACCTACTGGGGGATCACTTCCACAGAGAGAGTTTGAGAAGGAAAGAGATAAAACATGCTGGTACGCTCATATGGCATTCTGTAGCAACAAGGATAACCAGAAGGGCAGCAAAGCATCTTAATTGGATGCCCAATAGATATGTTTTGATTATAGTTTCTAATACTTCAGTAATTTACACCCACAGGATGAGATACAATGAGACCATGAGACTAGTTCTTCTTCCATTCACATCTTCTCCATTTCTCTATCCCTTCAACTGCACCCCACATTCTAACCACTAACCAACCTTAATTTTAAAAGAGATTAAACAATTAAAAGAAAATGAAATTACATGTTAGAAATTCTATGTTATTATGTTACAATATGCTATATGTAATATTATGTTGTCACATTGTGTTATTAACAAACTATTGACAAACTTGCTATGCTGTTACGTTACGTTACGTTACGTTATGTTACATTACGTTACGTTACGTTACGTTATGTTACGTTACGTTACGAACAAACCCTATTGACAAACAATACTGCAGCTCCTTGAATTCATGAAAGTGAATCATCGGAAAGTTTGTGAACAGATTGTTACAATAATTCGTTCACTTTCCATGAATTTTCATGATCCAAGTTGTCCTCCTCCTGCATGACTTTAACTAACACTGTTGTGTCACAAAATGGCTATACAAGTAGATTCATCACTGTGAGTCTGAGTTAGGTCATTCTTCTTGGGTTAAAGAATTACAAATTATGATTAACCTTGGGGAAAAAAGCAATATATGAATATTTAAACTACAGCTCTCCCCCACCTTCCCCCTCTCCTTTTCATAAAAATTCTTATTTTTCTGCTGTTGCTGCTTCAGCTGGACCTTAAATAAACTTTTATTTCTCTTTACTTGTGGCACCTTAAAAAAAAAAAAAAAAAAAAGAGTACATTGCACAAATGACAGACAGGTTTCCATCACAATGGCATTCTCTTTGTGTTTTGTATACACTTTCACCACAATTCAGAGCTCTGTTCACAGAAAAGGAGAACCATGAGCACATTAATAAAAACAAACAAACAAACAAACAAAACAAACAAGAAAAACAGCTGATAGAAGTAGTAAGAGTTATTGTGCATTGACTGGAATTATATCTAAGAAATATTTTTTAAGCTTAACTGAATTTCAAAGAGATAACCTGCAAATAATTTAACATCACCAATACTTTTTTATCCAACTGTACATGAAATTGGTATACAGAGTGTGTGTTTCTTTACTATCTTTAAGAATACTTTAAAATGATACAGGATAATTTCTCTCCCACTGGTAAGTCCTTCCTGTTCTTTTTCAGCCTAAAATAGAAGCACAACTCCAGAAATCATTCTCCACTGGTTTTGCCAGATCTATAATAGTGATAATAGAAATTAAGAAGTATTTCCTACATCAGTCTTTACCTTCTAATTGAATAAAAATTATAATGATAGGCAATCTTGATTTATAGCTGTCTAAAATGTCCTAGATCCTCAGATAAGTCATTAGCATGATTTGTTGTTCTTACTGTTAAAAAGTAGTGTTTTATTTCTCATATAGTTTTGTGCATTTGGAACATAGGATGCATTTGTTTTCTGGACTACAGATGCCCAATCCAGTCCTTTCCCAAGGCAGGTCAGTTTGTCCTCAACAGGACAAGGTAAGCAAGTTGAACTTAGTCTTTGTTAATAGAACTGAAATATTGTTTCCAAGGAGAAAAAAAAGACCACCTTCATCATAGGTGGCATGCTTAGTAGAGTGAAGCAGGACTGAAATTAAACGATTTAGCATTTTTCATACACAGTTGCAAAAAAGGACTTTGAAAGATTTTGCTTTCCATCTGGAAATTTGCTAACATATGAAGCTGAATGACAGCTTTCTCAGGTTCCTGTTAACACCTGTATCCACATTTCACAGCCCTGTGTCCAAAAACTGTCAACATAACAACAGATATCTCAGCATTTCGTAAGATTAGTCTCAGGGATAAATGGAGAGAAAAGAAAATTCAGTGATATATCTCCATGACTTGTGGAATCTTGTGGAATAATTGATTTTCCTTTTCCTTTTTTCCTTTTTTCCTTTTCCCATTTTCCTTTCCTTTTTTCTTTTCTTTTTTTCTTTTCTTTTCTTTTCTTTTCTTTTCTTTTCTTTTCTTTTCTTTTCTTTTCTTTTCTTTTCTTTTCTTTTCTTTTCTCTTTTCTTTTCTTTTCTTTTCTTTTCTTTTCTTTTCTTTTCTTTTCTTTTCTTTTCTTTTCTTTTCTTTTCTTTTCTTTTCTTTTCTTTTCTTTTCTTTTCTTTTCTTTTCTTTTCTTTTCTTTTTTTTCTTTTTTTTCTTTTCTTTTCTTTTCTTTTTTTCTTTTTTTCCTTTTCTTTTTTCTTTTCTTTTCTTACTAGCTTTTACTTACTTACTTCTTTTTTTGCTTTTCTTTTCTTACTAGCACAAACAGGATATTATAAACTCTTTAAAGTTATTTTAAATTTCAGGGAAGACTCACATGTATTTTCAGATAAAGATGGATGAAAAATTGGTTTATTAAATAAGAGCCTTCAGGATTGTTAAAATTTTGGAAAAACATCCTTGCTTTTTATAAAACATTTTATTATCATCCTCCATAAAAATGTTACTTACTTGTTCATCATTTTTTTTTTGTTTTGTTTTTTTCTGTTTAATTATGTGGTCAGATATAACTTTCAAAATAGCAAGTCACTGTTGTAATTCTCTTTTGTTTTTTTCTGCATGTTTGCAAGTGTTCCTGATTTAAAATATGTAAATGAGTTGTACAGAACTTTTAACACTTTTTAGAAAATAATTTCAAAATGGAAAATTATTGAACACTTTTAACACTGCAGCAAATAAACACAAATATTTTAATCAGCTTTTCTTATGTTTAAAATATTAGTCATATTTTGCACTAATTTTCTCATTTGAAAACATATCCATCAATGATAGTCAATTACAATTCAAAAGGGAACTGCAGTTTTTTCAAAACATTTGTATATCCTGTAAAGGTCAATGGGATTACAACTACAGACTATCATTAAGAAAAATGTCAATTTAAGAAAGTTGTATATTTTCCATTGTTCTTTGTTGGACTGAGGTCTCCATCTGCCTTGTCTGTATGTGCTAGCTTCCTGACAAAAAAAGAGACCAACATTTTACCTTGAGTGCAGCTTGATTTCATTGTCACTGTGACATTTAAAATGAAATGACCATTCTAAAAATGGCATTTTAACAAAGGGTGAATCTGACTTCACATTGTGAAAAATAGCCATTCTGAGAAAGACATTTTTTTACTCAGTGTCTCTTAGAGAAAACTCTGAGTAAATTTTGAGTAATAATCTCTACCAAAGGACAAAAAAAAAAAAAAAAAAAAAAAAAGATCTTAACAATGTAAGTTTATTATACGTCATTAAACAGCAAAAGTAAGAGTGCTTATATGACTTTATTCATTTGCCATACTTTAATGACATTGGCTTCCTCTGAATAGCATTAACATTATTGTTTCCCTTATATAAGAAATTTTATTATTTTAGAGTTTATTTCTAAGCTAACTTAATCATGGCATTCCTATAACTGAAATCCAGCCTAAACTAACTTCTAATCTGTAAACTGTCGTTGTTTTAAAAAATAACCAATGCATTGTATCTAATATTTCCCATTAAGTGCCCTCATTTTTAGTTCCCTTACTAATTTTATATTTTTATTTTTTTTTAAGGTTTAAATAAAGCGTATGTAGAAAATGGCAGGTTAATAGGTAACATATGGAGAAGATGCATTTTTATAAACATGGAAAAGTATACAGAGCACAGGCACGAGGACCTACTGAAGGAACATTGTTATCTTTCACTCAGATTTTACCTTTTTAAGTGCCAACACTGTATTAATCACAGGAGAGAGTACAGGTTGCAGATCAGGTCTGCTGGCTCCTCTGATGAGTTCACATAAAGGATGTTCTTCTCATTGAAGTAATTCTGAAGGTGACAAATATTACAGATGCTGAATTTATGTCAGTGCTTGCTCCCTGTTTATTAACTCATCAATCTTGTGAGAAATAAAAGGACCAAACAGTGACACAAGTGGGCTTTTCTTACCCTGTCAGCTCAACAGTGTCTAAAAGTAATCAGTATTTATAATTACTAAATCCTTCCAAGATATTTTAACCCTTATTTAGTAGCCCACTTTATATAGCTGTCAGGTTGATCAAATCCAAAACAAATTAGAAATAATGAAGTTTTAATTACTGCACTGATGCCTTTCATTTATTTCTCTTTCGTGCTAAAATTGGTTCCTTCATAATAACAGGCTGAGATTTTTTTTTCTTTTTTAATTTGATGAATTACTAGAACTCTCTCTGCAGAAAAGCATGAGCAGAGCAGATAAGCAAAAATTAAAGGAAGATTCCCTGAGAATGTACAGATCTTTTCTGCCATGGAAATTTATATTTTATTTTTTATTTACGCATATTTTCAAGTGTGTGTGCGTGTGTGTGTATGCACTACTTCAAGAATAAAAATAAATAAATAAAGATTTTATTAGAAACAACATTTTTTCAGAACTCCAGGTCTCATCGTAGAATAATAATTTCTGGACCTAGAAAGGAATTTGATTTGAAGTGAAATTTCCCCAAACATTCCAAATGCTTCAAACAAAAGAAAAAAAAAAAGTAAAGATGGGAAACAAAAATCAATTCAAATAAGCATGAGACTCAGAAAATTAAAAAGAGACTTAGAAATATATATTTATTTTATTCCCATTCTGTTCAATTTTTAAATATAAATTGCATGTTTAAGCAGATGTCCTGAAAAGATAATACATGTGATTTCCCGTTTATTTACAATATATGATCAAAGCACTCCCTTTTAAAATTCTAAACTGTAGGGGAATAAAAAAAAAATATATATCCAAGTTCATTCTGAGAATTAAACTTAGAAATAATAGAGGTTAGCTCAACAAGTTTGATGTTTTACACCTGGGTTTTAGTCTGAATAAATGACAAGAGTATATCAAAATAAATTTTTGCAGGAGGTATAACACGCAGACTAGAATTTAGGATTATAAATTTCCTTTCAGTTTAACAACGTAAGCATTAGGGAAAGCTTTCCACATACATTTAAAGAGTAACTTTATTAATTCACCCTTAGCTGAAAAAGAAACTGTTGATTTCTAAGAATAATGTCTAGTCACATGTCTCTTTCATGCCTTTATGGTTTTCAGGAGCAATTTATGCTTATTGGGTTTTGAGTCAACACTTTACTCAACACAGACATTTTAAATCGGTATTTTATTTTATTTTATTTTATTTTATTTTATTTTATTTTATTTTATTTTTGAGTCAGCAATTATTATTAAAGTGTATAATTTGTCTCATATATGACTATTTCCATAAATACAATAATGTGCTTGATAAAAGCTTTTCAAACAATTGTATGTTCTGCAATTGTGCTAGAAGCAGAAAGAAACAAATGGCGTTAAGAATAATAATTACTTTTTATAACTCAAAATCTGTGTGGCAGTCAAACCAACTGATGTGGAGATTTCTGACAACGCTGTCACATAGCATTATCAATTTATTAGTCTCTGTAGAAGTTAGGAACAGAGCTTGTGGTATATACACCCTTGACAAATAGAAAGAGTTGCTGCTGGTTAAGGATCTACTGCCAAAGGGCAAAGTCTAGGAATTTATTCAAATTCCAAAGCCATGACTATGGCTTGGTACCAAAATGTCATTCATACAGGCTGCCAAACAAAACTTCTTTATTGAGGATTTCAAACTGACCCACTGAGATGAGAGGTTCGTTGGAATTTTTATGCAGAGTCCTGTCGTGAGTTGAATTCCTCATTTTATACTAAGTAATCTTTTTCAGTGACAGTTCTAGATATGGTTGAAGGCTACTATTAAGGTGCTTGTTTGCTTAGTTTTTTAAAGCTCCTACAGTCAGAAGAATAGAAGAACAACGATTGTGTATATCTTATTATAGAGAGCAGGAGACCAACATTACAACTCTATGAAAGAAGTGAGCAACACCCCCTAAATTAATTAGTAGAGCAAGGAGGTGATGCACAATGGGCAGTGTTTTTCTTCATGGACTTCTCTCCGAACCAGCTGGAAATATAGCTTTCTAATTTCCTTCAATTGTCCTTAATTTCCTTAATATGACCAATATGGACTGCAAAATCATACAGAAAACAGCATGAGATCAGATTCTTGCAAATTCTTCAAAGAATTTTCTTACATTTCAGCCAAAAACTTGGTATTCATAAACCATACTTTTATATGTCTCTGTGTGTGTGTGTGTGTGTGTACAGAGATTTACTACTAACACTTTAGTCCCAACCAGTACTGAAAGAGAAGAGGTATGTAGACATTTTCAATGTTTAAGTAAAAATTGTAGTTTTGAGATCAGTTTCTGGATGATCTTTCAAGAAAATTTCTGTCTATGCTTGTTTCAGATGCATACAGGTTATATACACTGAAATACTACATTACGCAAGGACAAGAGTGATGGTTTTATTTTTAGTGAAATGAGCAAGTTGTGAAAAGCTCTCTATGTCTAGTGTGCATCTAATTCTTTGATTTAACTTGTAATATAGACAATGATATAAACTGCTGCTTGTTTGGAAAAATTACTGTGAATAAAAATTACTATGAATACAGGTATATGCATGCAAACCATGATTATAATGATACCTCTGATGATAGCTCAAATCAGCAGAATGCGTAGAGACTTACATGGAGTGAAACTCTGCATTAAGCCCAACCTGACTAACTGGTAGTATGTTTAAACACAAGGAAAAAATCTCTTCAGACAAAAAAACTGCCTGTATGTGTGTGCTTGTGCACATGCTTTTGTGTGTGATCACAAGGGATGTTGTAGGGGTGTTGGAGCTTATCCTGGGAGAGACAGAGAAACACAGTAAAGGCTGAAAGTCAGTATAGAAGATCAAGAATTTTTAGGGTTCATATCTGAAGACTGCCTGCATTAACTAGGAAGTAGTTGAAAGCCAAATAATAAATGAGTGAAGATCACTGTGTCTGTAAAATACTCTTCATACTTTTGAAAAACCTCAGCAGGTAGCAGTCAGTATAGAACCTCCATTGTGCAGTTCAACAGGACTCCAATTCACCATTTGGGATGCAGTAACTTAGATGTGGAGACTTGCATTTTCTCTTTATATTTTTCCTACTTGTTCTGCTGGTTTCTTTCTATTTTTTGAGTCACATTTAAAATTTATTTGATTACCTGTCAAGATTCAGTCCAGATTCTCTCCTTTATTCACCACAATATATTTAATTTTTAGCAAAATGTAATTAAGAATAAAAGTGTAATTTGTCATCACAATGTTAACTTCACTCTCTCTTCCTTTTTAGTTAATAGTAGTAAATCCTGAAAAATACCTAAGGTGTTTTTTTTGTTGTTGTTGTTCTGTTTCAGTTGTTGCAGAGCTATGCTTGCAGAGAACCAAGGACTGTCCAGCTTTTTGTGCTGCCCTGTTAGCAAGGAAGCTCAGGGTTGTCAAACTTTGGCCACCAGATACTGGCCAAACTCTGGAAGTTCCATACCATATGGCGTCATGCTGAAAAATGAAACTGGGGGCGTTGGCTGGGGAGGGGTAGAGGGCAGCCGCTGCTCAGGGCATCTGCTGGGCATTGGTCAGCAATTGCATTGTGCATCACTTGTTTTGTATATTTCTTTATCATATCATATCATTTTCTCTTCTGTTTCTGTCCTATAATCTGTCTTTACCTCAACCCATGAGTTTTGTTTTTTTTTTCTTCTTTTTTTATAGCTGTCTCCTCCATCCTACTGTGGGAAGGGGAGGGACGGGAAGAGGGCAGGCAAAGGGGGAGAGCAGACTGAATGGCTATGTGGTGCTTAGCTGCCTTCCAGGTTAAACCACATGTGAATGATGTAGACCCTGATAAGTAACAAAAATAAGGAAAACTGAAGAAGTTGTATGAATCTTTTATTGGCACCCAGTCCTCTGAGCTTTCTGAAGAGAGACCGTCCAAAAGCTATACTTACAGAAATCTATACCGCTACAGGGAATTATATAGCTGCATTGTGAGACTACCATCGTGTCAGAGTGTCCAAGACACTTGCTTCAGACCTCCTGCCCACCAACATTAAGTTATTGTTGGGCTGGACTCCTGACTGTACAGGAGTACTCCTGACAGGTCATAATTTAAGATAATTGACTCATGAAAGCTACAAATGCACAATTGGTAGAAGAGAGAAATTAGACCATCAGTTGAGAGGTTTGTTTTTTATTCTTTACTTAGTCCTGGAACTATAGCCTTTGTGAAAGTAATAATGACCACTTGTTCAGAACTTAGGCTTTTAGCATTTTGACTTTGGATAAGGGTGAGTAGATTATTATAGGGAACATTTAGTTTTAGCACAATGCACTTACCTGGCTTTACATTCAAGCAAAAGGAAAATAGTGCCTTCAGGACAAGTTAGATCCATACACCCTAAAAATAGCAGGAGACAAGTTAACATCAATAAGAAAGTCAGTAGACTTTTATATAACAGTAGTGAAAAAATAAATACATATGTCCTAAAAACATGAGCTAGAGGACAAGAAAAATCTGTATTTTTCACAGTTTTGAGTCCTACCACATGAAGAAAATAAGCAATAAGTCAGAGAAAGAGCTTAAACCTAAGGTTGTCTTCAGAAATTATATTCAAGTTATCTCCTTCAGAGAAAGGACAGCATCTGCATATAAATAAATAAATAAGAGTTATAGAATGGATTGTGTTGGAAGAGACCTTAATGATCTTTTCATACCAATCCTCCAACCAAATGCAAGAACACCTTCCACTATATCAGGTGTAGTGGGTTTACATGGCAAGGTTTTGGTAGCAGGGGGCCATAGGGGTGGCTTCTGTGAGAAGGGTCTAGAAGATGCCCCATGTTTGGTAAGGGCCCCATGGCTGACCAGAGCTGAGCCAGTAATTGATGTTGCTTTGCGCCTCTGTGAGAGCATATTTAGACAGGGAAAAATAAAAAAAACTGCACCACACAGCAGCTGGGAGAGTGATAGGAGTGAGAAACAGCCTTGCAGGCAACAATGTCAGTGAAGAAGGAGGGGGAGAGGTGCTCCAGGCACTGGAGCAGAAGTCCCCTGCAGCCTGTGGTGAGGACCATGGTGAAGCAGGTTGTCCCCCTGCAGCCCATGGAGTACCACGGTGGAGCAGGTTTCCACGCTGCAGCCCGTGGAGGAGACCATGGTGGAGCAGGTGGACCTGCACCGACAGAGGCTACGGCCTGTGGAGGACCCCTGCTGGAGCAGATTCCGGGCCGGACCTGTAGCCTGTGGAGAGGAGACCACACAGGAGCAGGTGACCTGGCAGGAGCTGCTGCCCATGGGGGATCCAGGTTGGAGCAGTTTGCTCCTGGGGGATGGACCCCGTGGTATGGACCCATATCTGGGGCAGTTCTCGAAGAGCTGCTGCCTGTGGGAAGCCCATGCAGGATCAGTTCAGCAAGGACTGCATCCCATGGGAGGGACCACACAGCACAGGGGATGAGAGTGACCGAGAAGGAGCAGCAGAGAAGTGCTATAGATTGACCATAACCCCCATTCCCTCATTCCCCTGCACCACTCGGGGGGAGGAGGTGGAAGAGGATGGAAGATGGAGAAGGTGATTTTGGTTTATTTCCTTTGTTTCTCACTTCTCTAGCTTGTTAGTAGCAATAAATCCTACTTTCTCCGTCTGCTGAGTCTGTTTTGCCTGTCATTATAATTGTTGAGAGATCTCCCCGTCCTTATCTCAACCCTTGAGCCCTTTTCATCGTATTTTCTCCCCGTTCCTCTTTGAGGAGGGGGAGTGATAGAGCGGTTGTGGTGGAGCTCAGCCGCCCACCTGAGTAAAACTACCATATCAGGTTGCTCAAAGCCGCATCCAACCTGGCTTGGAAGACCTCCAGGGATAGGGAGGTTTAACAGGTCCATATCTTTCTTATGCTGGGTGTCCCAGAGTTGAACAGAGTACTCTAAGTACGTTCTCATGAATGCAGTCACAAGATAAAAAAAAAAAAAAAAGACCCAGATCTGTGTTAAAATTATATGTTTACTGCTGTTGTTTTCCTCTCATAAAAAGCATAGCCTTTGGGAGAGCTAATCAGTTAAGGTGACAGTGGTAAAAATTGAAAAATCCTATACACAGCATAGAGAGATGAATGAATGTAGGTATTTGTTTCAATTTCTTTAATTATTTCTCTTCAGTCTTTTGGTGAAATTCTTGCCTTTTCTAACTTGAGAAAAACGAAAGTATCTTGAAGTTAGTTTTCTGTGTCCTTTGATAAGTTAAGAAAGACCGTTAGCACAGTGTAGAAAAAACAAAGTCTCCTTTTATTTGTGTCTTGCAAAGCCCCAAAAGATTAGTTCACCAGGCTATAACAAGAAAAAGATTAATAATAATAACAATAATACGTCATATTGGTGAATTTCTGAGATGGTTATTTGAGAAAAACATGAAAGTCATTTAGGATGTTTAGTCTACTCCAAAATATCAATGAGTTCAGGCAGAATTTAATTATTGAAAAGTTACAATAGTGCCTACAACTAAAACTTTTATATCCTGAACCCAGACTGTGTTATTTTGCTTACATTTTGGTGAAGTAATCTAATGTTAAAAGAATACCCCAAGTTATAAATTGATTACTTTTTAAACGAGAACATAAAAACTGTGGAAAATTAGATTAGTTGAAAAGAATGCAAAACCATGAGATATTCAATTAATTGGAAATTACCAGTTATTATTCAGCCAGTTCAAATTATCTGAGCAAATAACAATAGTTGATGGAAAAATGAGAAGATATATAAAGAAAATTGTGAAGTCATTTTCTGGATGTCTACTTCCTGAAGACAACATTTTTGTGACTGTGGTCATATAGCACCAAGCAAACAGATTTCATAATACATAGCTGAAGCTGTGAAGGCATACGTCTTAGAAATTAAGAATCATTCATTGGATTTTCTTTGCTGTTACTCACTCGTGGGGGACTTCAACTTCCCAGACATATCCTGGAAATGCAGTACAGCTCAGAGGAAGCAGTCTAGGAGGTTTCTGGAGAGCATGGAAGATAGTTTCCTGATGCAGCTGGTTAGTGAGCCTACCACAGGAGGTGCCCCGCTAGACCTTCTGTTCACAAACAGAGAAGGACTGGTGGGAGATACGGTGTTCGGGAGCTGTCTTGGGCAGAGTGACCAGAAAATGGTAGAGTTCTCTATTCTTGGCAAAGTCAGGAGGGGGACCAGTAAAACTGCTGTCTTGGACTTCTGGAGGGCAGACTTTGAGCTGTTCAGGACACTGGTTGGCAGAGACCCTTGGGAGGCAGTCCTGAAGGGCAGAGGAGTCCAGGAAGGCTGGGCACTCCTCAAGAAGGAAATCTTAATGGCTCAGGAGTGGTCTGTTCCCACGTGCCCAAAGATGAGCTGGCGTGGAAGAAGACCGGCCTGGCTGAACAGAGAGCTGTGGCTAGAGCTTAGGAAAAAAAAAAAAAAAAATGTGATCTTTGGAAAAGAGGACAGGCCACTCAGAAGGATTATAAGGATGTTGTAAGGATGTGTAGGGACAAAATTTGAAAGGCCAAAGCTCATATGGACCTCAATCTGGCTACTGCTGTTAAAGATAACACAAAATGTTTTTATAAATACATTAACATGAAAAGGAGGACTAAGGAGAATCTCCATCCTTTACTGGATGAAGGGGAAAACTTAGTTACAAGGGATGAGGAAAAAGCTGAGGTTCTTAATGCCTTCTTTGCCTCAGTCTTTAGCGGCAAAACCAGTTGTTCTCTGGATACCCAGTACCCTGAGTTGGTGGAAGGGGATGGGGAGCAGATTATGGCCCTCACAATCCATGAGGAAATGGTTGGCGACCTGCTACAGCACTTAGATGTACACAAGTCGATGGGGCCAGATGGGATCCACCCGAGGGTGCTGAAAGAACTGGCAGAAGAACTGGCCAAGCTGCTTTCCATTATTTATCAGCAGTCCTGGCTATTGGGGGAGGTCCCAGTTGACTGGCAGCTAGAAAATGTGACGCCCATCTACAAGAAGGGCCGGAAGGTAGACCTGGGATATTATAGGCCTGTTAGTTTGACTTCAGTGCCAGGGAAGCTCATGGAGCAGATTACGTTGAGTGTCATCACGCAGCACTGGCAGGGCAACCAGGCCATCAGGCCCAGTCAACATGAGTTTATGAACGCCAGCTCCTGCTTGATGAACCTGATCTCCTTCTATGACAAAGTGATGCGCTTAGTGGATGAGGGAAAGGCTGTGGATGTGGTCTACCTTGATTTCAGTAAGGCTTTTGATACCATTTCCCACAATATTCTCCTCAAGAAACTGGCTGCTCGTGGCTTGGACTGGCGTACGCTTCGTTGGGTTAGAAACTGGCTGGATAGCCTGGCCCAAAGAGTTGTGGTGAATGGAGTCAAATCCGGTTGGAGGCCAGTCACTAGTGGAGTCCCCCAGGGCTCAGTACTACGGCCAGTTCTCTTTAATATCTTTATCGATGATCTGGATGAGGGGATCGAGTGCACCCTCAGTTAGTTTGCAGACGACACCAAGTTAGGTGCGTGTGTCGATCTGCTCAAGGGTAGGAAGGCTCTGCAAGAGGATCTGGATAGGCTGGACCAGTGGGCTGAAGCCAACTGTATAAAGTTCAACAAGGCCAAGAGCCGGGTCCTGCCCCTGGGGCACAACAACCCCAGGCAGTGCTACAGGATGGGAGATGAGTGGTTGGAAAGCTGTCTGGCGGAGAGGGACCTGTGAGTATTGGTTGATAGTTGGCTAAATATGAGCCAACAGTGTGTGCTCAGGTGGCCAAGAAAACCAACAGCATCCTGGCTTGTAGCAGAAACAGTGTGGCCAGCAGGGCTAGGGAAGTGATTGTCCCCCTGTACTCGGCTCTGGTGAAGCCGTATCTCGAGTGCTGTGTTCAGTTTTGGGCCCCTCACTACAGGAAGAAAATCGAGGTGCTGCAGCATGTCCAGAGAAGGGCAATGAAGCCAGTGAGGGGTCTGGAGAACAAGTCTTACTAGGAACAGCTGAGGGAGCTGGGACTGTTCAGCCTGGAGAAGAGGAGGATCAGGGGTGATTTTATTGCACTCTACAGGTATCTTAAAGGAGGCTGTAGTGAGAGGTAGGGGTTTGTCTGTTCTCTAACATGCCTGGTGACAGGACGAGGGGGAATGGGCTAAAGTTGGGCCAGGGGAGGTTTATGCTGGATATTAGGAAGAACTTCTTTACCAAAAGCGTTGTTAGGCGTTGGAATGGGCTCCCCAGGGAAGTGGTTGAGTCACCATGCCTGGAGGTCTTTAAAAGACGTTTAGATGTAGCCCTTAGTGATATGGTTTAGTGGAGGACTTGTTAGTCTTAGGTCAGAGGTGTGACTCGGTGATCTTGGAGGTCTCTTCCAACCTAGATGATTCTGTAATTCTGTGATTCAGTGAGTTACACTGCCAAAACACAATGGTTACAGTCATGATATTAATCATAATGAGTTCTTAAATCAAACATTCTTTATTTTTCTCCTTCTTTTCCCCAAAATACCAGCAGAAATTCCTTGGTTTTTGTTTACAGAGCAGGTGCTTTGTGCACACCGAACTTCAGCCTTTAAGCCACGCTGCGTCAAATTGGAGCTCTCACAGAGAATTATATTAATTTTGTAGGGGAAGAAAGCTGGATAAACAACAATGAAGGAGGTATAATGCTATTTCTCTAAAATCCATTTAATCCTCTGAAATTATAGCATACCAAACTGTTCATTAATTGTGGAAAGTGCAAGTTTCAGGGAGACTAATTATACTGTAAACTATGTTTTATGTTATTATTTTATCATCACTGTCATACAGGTACCTTCTTCAAACTTACAGACCTCAACAGAAAGACAGTGATGGAAAAAAGCCAAGTAGTTCTAAAGAAATGTAATTTCATTACATCTATGTAAATTGTTCTCCACACTAGAAAAATATCATTACCTATCTCTGAGTGTGTTGTTTAATGAAAAGCACATAGTTTCAACAATGAGGAAATACTTTTGTGAGTTTGCCTCTGACTTTTTGACAGAGGTTTATACTGCTTTGTACACTGGAAATAGGTGTAAGATACTCTGCATACTGAAATGGGTCTTGGGTAGTTAATTGATACGTACAGAGGTCATTGACATTAATGTTTCAGGAAGATATTTAGTTTAATAAAAAAAAAAGGAAATATGCATTTCTATTTAAATATGAGAAAAAACTGATTGGAATTTTGAGACAGGTATAAATCTCACAGCTGACAGCAAGATGGAGAATGTAGACATAAATAAGGGGTTGCAGTCTTTTCTGCCTTTCTTCTCTACCTGTTGACTGGAGTCTGAAAAGGGAAATGAATTGTACCCAACAACCAGCTTTGACAAGATTCTTGAGACGTGACTTTCTTTCCAGCTTCCCCTTCTCATGTTCTTAAGCATCCATTAGCAATAAGAAAGGCTGATTATTGAGGAGTTTTTCCTCCTGGAGTGTGTGGCTTTGACTAGTCTCCTCTTCATTCTTTAGAAAGATTTATTTATTTATTAACCTACACAGTCCTAGCAGCGGGTGCATTTTGTTGTTTGTCTGATTAATTTGCCCAAAGAGGCAGAGTTTGGCTGGCAGCAGCAGAACATCAAAGTTTAGAAAGAAAAAAATAATGGCCTGTCATGACTTGGACCTTGGAAAAAAAGACTGGTAAAGATTATACCCAGACAGTGACATACAGGATTTCAGTGGTGCACTTGTTCTTATGGTGGACAGGTGATGAGGTGGATAGACTTTTTCAGAAACATAAACATTCTCTTTATTGGAAGAGATTTATCACCTTGCAAACTTTATACAAGGTATATAAGGTATATATGTCAAGGGGTATTTCAGTAAGGGCCAATTCCCAGAAAATGTGGTGATATTTTATTTGATTCTGTTGGAACCAGTTAAAGACATGGCACAAGAATGTGAAGAAAAGAACCTTGTGTCCTTCCCATGTACTGAAGCCAACAACAGACTCAGACTATCACAAGAAGTCTTTATCATGTACCTGTTCTTCATTTGTCTGCCCATCACATTTAAAGTATTTCATGTCATGAATGGTCATTCTTAAATTTTCAATGTTTAAAGTATGTAATGTTAAAGTATGCAACTTTATTAACAAGAACAGCTAGTACTTCAAGGAAGAAGCTTAAGTCTTTGTATGCTCTGAGACTTTATAACACCAGTGTAGGCTTTTTGCATAACCTATAGAGATTCTGTTCATAATTCTTTTTTTTTTCCTCAAAACATTTCTACAGAAAGTTCACTTCATGTCTTTCTTAGTCGTAAATCTTAACATCAGTTGTGAATTATATAGAATCATAGAATCATAGAATATCCCCAGTTGGAAGGGACCCAAAAGGATCATCAAGTCCAACTCCTGGCACCACACAGGTCTACCCAAAAGTTTAGACCATGTGACTAAGTGCACAGTCCAATCGCTTCTTAAATTCAGATAGGCTTGGTGCAGTGACTACTTCACCGGGGAGCCTGTTCCAGTGTGCAACCACCCTCTCAGTGAAGAACCTCTTCCTGATGTCTAGCCTAAACCTCCCCTGCCTCAGCTTGACACCGTTCCCGTGGGTCCTATCACTGGTGATTAAGGAGAATAGGTCGGTGCCTGCCCCTCCACTCTCCCTCGCGAGGAAGCTGTAGACTTCGATGAGGTCTCCCCTCAGCCTCCTCTCCTCCAGGCTGAACAGACCAAGTGACCTCAGCCGCTCCTCATACATCTATATAGAGATCTACAAAAGAGAAATGAAACAAATATTAGAGGAACTTCTGTCTTGTCCTTCTACCTCACTCTTAGAAAAGATTAAACTGATGCATCTCAGTATATTTTGGTACTACACAATTTTGCTGCCAGCCTTTATCAGCGCATTCTTTTAGCATGACTCACAATCACTATTCTTCTCTCTGGTTCTTCCTCTTTGGTTCTGAGCAGTCAACATTGCCTGTTAGATACGGCTTTGAAACTGAAGTCTTTCATTTGAATTTTGGCTTCTACAACATTTACTGATATGTTTTCCAGTTCTCTTTCCATTTCTCTTTTTTTTTACACAGTTGTTGCTGTTACTAAGTCAATTTTGTTTTGTTCTTATTGGGTGGTGTCAGCTGCAACTCCAGTCTTTCACCAGCAGCGATTATGAACAGAGCACACTTGCATCCTCCCTGCTCTTGACACTTCCAAGAGTATGTGTCACAATCATGGTCAGCCAATGCTGGTTTAAAGAAAAGATCACTGAGAACAAGTCTGATTAAATATAATAAAGGAAAGATAATAAAACATATGAGTGTCAAGCGTCCTTGCATAGGTAAAAATATAATTATAATGAAAAAATTATTTTTTAAATTTAAAAGTAGCAAATATGTATGTCAGAACAAAGATACCATTTAGGAATTAATCCAAATTGTTTTTACTATTACAATAGCAAATTGTCATTTCCAAAACTTTTAACTAAGAAAAAAAAAAGGCAAGAAAACAAACAAACAAAAAAAAACCTTTGAATATCTTTAATTAAATGTCTTAAATGTAGGACTTGTAGTATACATATACATGTAGGGAACTTCACGTACATGCAATGTATTATTGCTGGATTGCTCAGGAATGTAGAGCTAATGAACATAGTCTGACTGAGCTCAACTGAAACAAACAACAACAAAAACAGTAAAAAGCACTGAATGCTGCAAATGAAAACCACTGAGATTTTAATACCTTTAGAACCTGTATACTGTTGAGAACCTGAGCACTAGCAAAGTTCAGAGTGATAGTATAAAGGTAACATCTTGGGTCAGATGTTAACGAGAGCATTGTTTCTGCTTTTGTTCGTAAAACCTACTAGTGCGCTTTCTTTTTCAGACATACAAGATGAGACCTATAAATAAAAAAGCAACAAGAGCACAACTGCCTTTTGGCTGACTGAGCCAGACTGAATAGGTTTGGAGAGGGCACAATTTCTCATTTTCCAAGAAAGAAGAACACTTTTCAAAACCTTAATATATGATATGAGACAGTGAGATACCTTTCAGGAACTGGCATTTGTGGACAAGAAACAGTCTTTTCCAACAGAGAAATTACCATGGCCTGCTCAGTATAAAACCTGCAGAACAGTAGCTTAATTAAGCAAAATATTTACAGCTTTTGAATTTTCCTTTATGTCATGAAGGAAGCAAAAGATTTGATAGCTTAACCCTAAATTTGCAACATTTCACAGAACTTAGAGAAACATGGTTCACAAAGGTTATACTGGTATTCCCTTTCCCTCTTTCTATGAGAATGATACTGCTCTTTTGCTATATACATATTTCTCTGTGTATATATATTTATATATAAATTATTTTCTTCTTCTGTCATCCATCTGTATTCCTAATTCCTGGTTCAAGCATATACAATTATAAATACCCTCCTATGTTTGGAAATTGAATAAATAAATTTCAATTTAATATAGAATAAAAACTTTCATTATTCCATTCCTACCAGCATATTCAGCTATACTGAACCACATTCAGGTTTTATAAAAGTTTACCTTGGATACCAGCATAAACAATACCGTAATACACTAATCACAGAAGCACAGAATTGTAGGGGTTGGAAGGGACCTCAAGAGACAATCAGTCCAACCCACCTGCCAAAGCAGGTTCCCTAGAGCAAATTGCACAGGTCCTTCTTTCACAGGCACTTCTTTTCACAAGTGCAGAACTTCTTGTGATATGTATTTTTGGTCATTGCCCTTTGTCCTATTAACACAGACCACTGAAAAGAGGTAGGCTATATCCCTTCCACACTTCAGGTGTTTATAAATGTTAATAAGATCCCCTCTCAGTCTTCTTTTCTCAAGGCTGAACAGACCCAGGTCTCTCAGCCTTTCCTCATAGGGGAGATACTCCAGGACCCGCATCATCTTTGTGGCCTTCCGCTGGACTCTTTCCAGGAGATCCCTGTCTTTTTTGTATCGGGAGCCCAGAACTGGACACAGTACTCCAGGTGAGGCCTTACCAGGGCAGAGTAGAGGGGGAGGATCACCTCCCTTGACCTTCTGGTCACACTCCTTTTAATACATGCCAGGATCCCAATGGCCTTCTTGGCCACCAGGGCACACTGCTGGCTCACGGCCAACCTTTCCTCCACCAGGACCCCCAGGTCCTTCTCCACAGAGCTCCTCTCCAGCAGGTCATCCCCCAACCTGTACGTGTTCCTTCCCAGGTGCAGGACTCTACACTTCCTCTTGTTAAACCTCATTTGGTTTCTTCCTGCCCAGCTCTCCAGCCTGTCCAGGTCTTGCTGAATGGCAGCACAGCCTTCTGGCGCGTCAGCCACTCCTCCCAGCTTTGTGTCATCGGCGTACTTGCTGAGGGTGGACACTATTCCCTCATCAAGGTCGTTGATGAAGATGTTGAACAAGACCAGACCCAGCACTGACCCCTGGGGAACACCTCTAGTCACAGGTCTCCAGCAGGACTCTGCGCCACTAATCATCACCCTCTGAGATCGGCCAGTCAGCCAGTTCTCAACCCACCTTACTGTCCACTCCTTTATCCCACACTTTCTCAGCTTGGCTAGCAGGATGTCATGGGAGACAGTATCAAAAGCTTTGCTACAGTCAAGGTTTATGACATCCACTGCTCTTTCCCACATCTACCCAGTTGATGATGCCTTCATAGAAGGCTACGAGATTGGTCGAGCATGATTTCCCCTTGGTGAATCCATGCTGACTACTCCTTGTAACTTTCTTCTCTTCTAGTTGCTTGGAGATGGCCTCCAGAACAAGCTGTTCCAACACCTTTCCAAGGACAGAGGTGAGACTGACTGGCCTGTAGTTTCCCGGATCCTCCTTCTTGCCCTGCTTGAAGAATGGAATGACATTGGTTATCCTCCAGTGGAAGTGGAGATGACTGGTTATCCTCCAGTCTTCAGGCACCTCTCCTGTTCTCCAAGACCTGTCAAAGATCACAGAATCATTTAGGTTGGAAGAGACCTCCAAGATCACCGAGTCACACCTCTGACCTAACACTAACAAGTCCTCCACTAAGCCATATCACTAAGCTCAACATCTAAACGTCTTTTAAAGACCTCCAGGCATGGTGACTCAACCACTTCCCTGGGCAGCCCATTCCAATGCCTAACAACGCTTTTGGTAAAGAAGTTCTTCCTAATATCCAACCTAATCCTCCCCTGGCCCAACTTTAGCCCATTCTACCTCATCCTGTCACCAAGCACGTTAGAGAATAGACAAACCCCCACCTCGCTACAGCCTCCTTTAAGGTACCTATAGAGAGCGATAAGGTCACCCCTGATCCTCCTCTTCTCCAGGCTGAACAGTCCCAGCTCCCTCAGCCGTTCCTAGTAAGACTTGTTCTCCAGACCCCTCACCAGTTTCATTGCCCTTCTCTGGACATGCTGCAGCACCTCGATTTTCTTCCTGTAGTGAGGGGCCCAAAACTGAACACAGTACTCGAGATACGGCTTCACCAGAGCCGAGTACAGGGGGACAATCACTTCCCTAGCCCTGCTGGCCACACTGTTTCTGATACAAGCCAGGATGCTGTTGGTTTTCTTGGCCACCTGAGCACACACTGTTGGCTCATATTTAGCCAACTATCAACCAATACTCACAGGTCCTTCTCTGCCAGGCAGCAACGATTATAGAGAGCAGTTCGGCAGTCACCTCCGCCAGCTCCCTCAGCACACGTAGATGCATCCCATCAGGGGCCATGGATTTGTGTGCATTAATCCCACTCAGATGCTCCCGAACCACTACCTCCTCAACCAGAGGGGAGCTCTGCATTTCCCAGACTCTTTCTCCTCCCTCCAGGGTCCATGAGTCCCCGGGGGGGACGGGGGGGGGAGTGGTGATGGGGGGGTGGGGGGGGGGCTAGTCTTTGAAGCAAAGACCAAAGCAAAGAAGGCCTTCAGTATCCCTGCCTTCTCAGCGTCCCCTGTTGTCAGGACACCCGCCTCATTCAGCAGGGGACCCACATTATCCCTAGCCTTCCTTTTACTGTTTATATACTTTAAAAATACCCTTCTTATTATCTTTTATCTCCTTTGCCAGCTTAGTCTCCAGGTGGGCTTTAACCTTCCTCATCTCTTCCATGCAGGCCCTGAAAACACTCCTATACTCCTCCGAAGAGGACAGGCCCTTTTTCCACATTTCGTCGAGCTTCCTCTTCCTTTTGATCTTATGGATGAGCTCCTTGCTCATCCACGCAGGTCTCCTGCCCTCCTTCCCCAATTTCCTACTCTTAGGGATGCACCAATCCTGAGCTTGGAAGAAGTGCTGTTTAAATGTTTTCCAGCTCTCACAAGAACCATTGCCTTCTAGCAATCTAGACCATGAGATACCCCCAAGTAGATCCCAGAAGAGGTCAAAGTTGGCTCTCCGAAAGTCCAGGGTAACAATCCCACTTTTTGCCTTCTTCCACCAAGTTCCATCTGGAACTTCACCACCTCATGGTTGCTGCATCACAAGCTGTCCTCAACCTTCACATCCCTAACAAGCCCATCCCTGTTGGTAAGAACGAGGTCCAGAAGCACCCCCCACCTTATCGGCTCCTCCACCACTTGCGTCAGAAAATTGTCTTCAACGCATTTTAGGAACTGTTTGGACTGTGTGTTCCTGGCCAAGTTGCTTACCCAACATATGTCCAGGTGATTAAAGTCCCCCATGAGAACCAGCACCCAGGATCATGAGGCTACTTCCAGCTGCTTGCAGAAGGCCTCATCGACCTCCTCCACCTGATCTAGTGACTTGTAGTACACTCCCACAACAGTGTCAGCCATACCAGCTCACCCCTTAATTCTCACCCACAAGCTCTCCACTCCTACTTCACCCTCCTCCAGGTGGAGCTGGATGCATTCTAATTGCTCTCTCACATAAAGGGCAACTCCTCCCTCTCAATTCCCCAGCCTGTTTTTCCTAAAGAGGATATAACCCTCCACAGCAGCATTACAGTCATGTGAGCTGTCCCACCATGCCTCCGTGATTGCAACGAGATCGTGGCCCCTCAACTGTACACAGATCTCCAGCTCATCCTGTTTATTTCCCATGTTTTGTGCATTGGCACTTTAGGGCACTTTAGGGAAGCCGCAGGCGCAGTGGCCCCTAGAGGGATGCAATATTCTAATATATTTTAGTAGGTCAGAGATGTACTGTAATTTAAAAGTTGACTAAACATAACACCAGATGTGGGCAATTTCATTAATAAGTAAATCTCATTTTTATCACAGAGAACTAAATGCCAATTTTCTGAAGTAAATATACACTAATACATCTTCAATTTATTTTCTAAGAATTTCTGTATTTCTCTTCATCCAGAAATGAATCCTGTTTTGCAAAAAATGTTTAGAACAGCCAATCACAGAAAATTTACAAATATCCCAGACATCTACAATTCATGGCAACCGAAGTACAAGCATTCAGGAACACTACTCTCCATTTTACATAATGGCCAATTTTAATTGTATAGTATTCTTTTCACTAACATCATCTAATTAAGGCATTTGTTAAAGTTGTGTAATGTTAAACTAACAGGGAGAGCCTAATGGAATTCTATTGGAATTTTTCCATTAAATTAACATTATGGACTTCTAATGGATGTCTTAATTAGATGCTGTTATTAACAGGATGATGCACAAATAAAAATCAGGCCCTATGTGTGCAGAATGCCTCATTAGAATTCACTGTGGGACATAGATAAAAATGCCTCAGTCTACCTAATGCACATCAGAAGCTGACTTTTTAAAGTTAGCACATCCAGACAGGCACAGCATAAACAACATGTTCTGTGAGCCTTTTTTTTTTTTTTTTTAATTGAACTTACAATATTGGTTCAAATATGGCTCTTATTTACACCACTGCAACCTCAATCAATTTAATGAACACATCACATAGGTGAAAATACTTTTAGCCATTTGAGAAGAGATTTAAAGTGGTAAGGAACACAGTAAGGCATTTTTGTACAATTCTGCCATTGCCTCTTCTTTGGCCTCCAATAATAAGGTCAAGCAGGGTGGGTAGGGCGGTGAAGAATCTAAAGATAAAATCTGAAAAATCTAAGAACTAGAATCTAAAACTAAATCTAAACACTGTATTAGAGCGATATTCTCTGTTTTCTCCTCCTATTTGCATGGCCACCACAGCTATGCTGAAAACTGACTCTATGCAGAGCAAGGAATTAATCTACACTGATAGTAAAACTAGCCCTTCTAAGCAAGATTTGCATAAAAGGTTCATCTTTGGCAGTTTTAGGAGTATTGAGACGTTCAGAAAAGATGACAGTGAAGTGCTTGTTATGTTTCAGAAGTGTCTGGGTCCTCAACTGCCACTGAGCTATAAACTCTGGCACTTTTGGAGGAATTCAGACCACCAAGCTCAGGAATGTGGGGCAAAGGATTGTCATTTGACAACGCACATTTGTAGAGTCAACTTTCAAGAGAAATTTTAGATCAATCCAGACTGATGATCTTCAGACATCGGATTTCAGTCTGGTGAAGTGATAATCACACCCTGAGCAGCTGTGTTTTGTTTGGTTGGTTGGTTGGCTGCTGTTTTGTGTTTTGTTATTTTGCACTTCCTCTATTTTCTCTTATATTTTCTAAACTAAAATGCAAGACAGCTTCTTTAAATCAGGTGTTTCAAAATATAGGTTTTATACAATCTGCAGCTAAATAAAACCATTTCTCAGCTCTCATATATACCATGAGTAAAGAGCTTTTGGAAGAATCACAGAATTGTAGGTTTGAAGGGACCTCAAAAGATCATTGGGTCCAACCCCCCTGCCAAAGCAGGTTCCTTATACTAGGCTTCCCAGGTAGGTGTCCAGACGGGCCTTGAATATCTCCAGAGAAGGAGACTCCACAACCTCCCTGGGCAGCCTGTTCCAGTGCTCCGTTGTCCTCACTGTGAAGAAGATCTTTCACATGTTGGTGCAGAACTTCTTGTGCTCAGTTTTGTGGTCATTACCCCTTGTCCTGTCCCCACAAGCCACTGAAAAGAGGTTGGCCAAATCCCTCTGTCTCCCACGCTTCAGGTATTTATAAACATTGATAAGATCCCCTCTCAGTCTTCTTTTCTCCAGGCTGAACAGACCGAGGTCTCTCAGCCTTTCTTCGTAGGGAAGATGCTCCAAAAAAAGAAAAGAAATAATAGAGGGGAGAGACCAGACCTATCTATACCATCTTTTCACACCACTTTCATTTTTACAGTAAAGTAATAATTGCAAAAAATGTTTTTATTATAAAGTACAGTCTATTAAAAAATACTTTACACTTGATCCAGTAAAGTACATTAAAAAAGCTCATTTTCATTATTAGATAAAGGATCAGCCCAAACAAAATTGTTAGATTCTCTGTTTCTCTTATCTGTCACAATCTCTGCAATATAAAAACAGTATTGTGGAACACAAGCCCTTGCCCTCAACTTATTTTCTTCTCCAAATTTACTGACATTATCTCTAGAAGATTTGCTTTTTCTAATCCTCTAATAGATTATGTAAAATAAAAAAAAAAAAGGCTTTAATAAAAAGACTCACTAGCTGTTCTTTTTTTAAAAAAATAAATAAAAATAAAAAATCATCTACTACAGCAATCTTTATTTTTTTTTCCTTTTTTAAAAATGTTAATTTAATTTTAATATAAATAACAGTGAATGCAATGGAAACCAAATAATTTGATGTTTCTCAACATAGAAGGATGAGAATTGTCACTCTTTAAGTTGTTCCCGCTCTTTAAAATTGTTTTTGTTTTCAAGGCCTTCCACTGAGATCAAGATGGGACTGTAGCCAAAAGGAATTTGACTTAGTGTTTTCCATTAGGGAATAGGCCTGAGTTTTGATCTCTTTCATAATAACTTGAATATGTAAACCAATGATTTCCGTCTTTAATGGTTTGGCAAGAAAGATTAGGCAGACTTGTTTAAGGACTATTATCCTTTCAAGCATGCACAGTAATTCCAAGTCATTAAATTTTCAAGCTGATTATGTTCCTCCAATGATTTTTTTTTATATAATTAACCATTTTAAACATGATAAAGAAATATAATGCAATCTAAAACAAAAAAAAAATAAGAATGTAATCTTTCTGTAGTTGCATTTTCATCTAAGAATATTTGAGTTTGAGTAAGTGTTGTGGATGGCACTTTAGGAATGTTAAAAACATAATTTATTACTATATGAATATTACTGTTACATGCAATTAAAAAAAATAAAAAAAAGATCAATACAGCTACTGGACTTGATCTTGCACTTATTGGATTCAATGGCTAAATACCCAATGAACTATACTGAGCATATTTCATGTAAGTATAATGTCTCAAATCCTACCATGTACATTTTTTCAAAATAATTTCACCAACAAATTAAAGCAAGTTATGAATACATATATATATATATATAATTAAAATAATGCTTCCTTATTCAAAGCAAAAATGCTCTTCCCAGGTGCATCATGGGTGGCCCCCAAAAGTACATGCTGGTCTCCTATTGCAATTAAGCATTGTAGTACTATAGCCAATGAGTAATTTTAATACAAAGCATTTTTGATTTTATTCAACATGTATCCACCTGGGATTGCTTAATTCCTCTCCCAGCAGACTCTAATACTCTGCCCAAGATGTCCACAAATGGCATTGCTGTTATTAATTCCTCCACTGCCAGAGAGCTCTTCCTCTACAACTGTTTTCCACTATTAGTGAGGACTACTTTTCTAGAACTCCTTGTTTCGTATTGCCAAAAGAGGCAAGGATTTAATATGCAGTCAATTTCCCATGCTTGGTCTAAGGTATTTCTGGTCTCCTATATGTCCTCACAGCAGGATATATTTGGGGTTTAACAGCATCTCACAAGAGAATAAATTGTGCTTTTTTATTATTATTCAGCAAGATACACATGTACATACTGGAAGCCTACTATTTCATGCCTAAAGCAGCAGTTTGTTATGTATGAAGAACACTCTTCTGAGTAGTTCCCATCTCTTCTAGGGAAGAGCAACAGATGAAAACTATTTTGGCTGCAGAGTCTCCGTGATTAATATATCTATTAATATGGTGTATGTATGCCTGCATGTATATGTATATATGTATGTGTACAAGTACATGTATATATGCATACCTCATAAACTGCATTGAGAAACTCTGTAATACGGAGGGTATCTGTTTCTAGTCATAGAGGGGTTGTAATACATATTTTTCTAGTCAGGTCTGAGTATGTTGTAACACTTACGAAAGCGTGGACAAAGTGTAAAAAGCTACACAGAATATATTCACAGAGCACAATAAGATGTAGTTTTATTGGTCCTACCGTACAAGCTTGGAATCCTTGCACTAACTCCTTGCACATGTACCAGCTGTCTCCTATTGACAGCACATTACTGGCACTGGAATTGCACTGCCCCATCTGAGCTCTGCATACACACATCTGGTATGCAGAGCATACCAGGAACACAAACAGTTCTCACAAACCTCTTCCTCTTGCCTCCATTTTCGTAGTCTTGTTGCAGCTAATTGAAGTAAAATTTAATAACACAAATAGCGGCCAATAGAATGAATGTGGTTTGCTATATTTAGCCCAGGTACCATATGAATACGTTCTGATTGAGAATCTCACCCAGCAGGTTTTAACACATTGAAAAGGGACTTTAGTGTTAGATTTCATCATTGAATGCATTAAGTATCACGTTTTTTATCTAGATCTGGGTAGGAAACTGAAAGTTCCATGAAACTCACAGAATAGTGAAGTCTCTGTGTGAACGGATCACAAAACTTTTAGAAGTTTTCATAGATGATGTCACAGGATGTTGGAATTGCAAATATTCTAGGAGCAACATATTTACTTCTTGGTTAATTCTCAGACTTGATTTTTAGAATATATCATCTCTAGAATTATCTTACCCACGTGAAGGTGTGACAGAATTTTCCTTTTTTTTTTTTTTTTGAGCTATTCCTTTTAATAGATGATTAAACATATTATCTAATCAAGAACTTGTAATACTGAGAGGAAGAGAGGTAAACCTGTAGCTACTGACAAGTCAACCGAACAGGCAGATAGGCTGCATGTGACCAAGTCCCAGCTCTTCCATTTCTCTCACATCTGTTGCATTGGCAGTTTTGGGTTATGTATTGGCAATTGGCCATTGGCAATTTTGGGTTATGTTTCTGTCATTTTGAATTCTGCCAATAGAATTTCTAGTCTTTCTGAAAAGACTTTCTAGTCAAAGGTTCTATATTTTGATTATTTAATTGAAAAAATCCCAGCTGACTATCTTCCAATATATGTCTGATATGCACAGCTTTCTGAGGCCCTATGGTAACTATTTTGAAGCAGAAGTTTTCATATAAATACCTATCATATTTTGCTCTGGATACTAAGTAAAAAAAAAAGTGTTAGATAAAAAATGTTCACTTGTAGATATTTTAAATGAATGAATGATTTTCTACAATACACTGCAACCTGTTGTTCATTTACAAAGACAACTGAGAAAGATATCAACTTTAGAATGAAAAAGATACAAGCAAACCAGAATCAGTTCAAACAGAGAAAATGACCATATACTGAAAATGTATAATACAATAGTTCAGAATAACCTCTTATAATGTATGTGTCATTTATTCCTCAAATGAGGCAAAAAGTTGTAGCTCAGACCACAGTGGATTTTTCCTCTGGGTCTATTTTTAAGGCATCGTGTTTCCCACAGTTTGGGGGGGGGGGGGGGGGGGAGCATGCATATATTTGGATACTTTCAACTGTCATGGTGTGAGTGCTCCAGGAACAGATTTGTTTATCAGCCTTAATACAAATTTGAGCAAGTACCAATTACCCATTAGACTATCTAATCCCTGTATGGTCACTTTTTGTATCTCATTTAATTTATTTACTCATTATAAACATAACTTCATTTAACAAATAGAAATGCATGTGATTCTTAAACCTTCAGGGCATTTTTTAACTTTTCTAAAATAAGCAAAAGAGACAGATATTTTGACTCAAAAGTTTACCTTTCATCTACAGCAGAAGCAAGTAATTAATTGAGTTTTATCCAGGTATGCTTGTATTCTCAAACCTGTAAATCTCCAATTCATGGCTACCACTTTCCATTTATAGACAGTAATCTAGAAGCAAAATTGTTTCACTACTGATTCTTACATAAGGTTATTGAGACAGTTGAACTGCAAGGATGGGAGAGTAAGATTTTTCAAATCGCAGGCTATTTGGTGGTTTAATCTAGTCTGAGCTCTCTCTAAGTTTCATTTACTGTCATTTAAACTCTTATTTCAAAGATGATTAAAACTGTAAAACAACAACATGCTCTTTCAAGATAAGAAGAATAAACTTTTCCCATTTAGAGTTGACATATTCCTAACAAGAGACTGGCACATATATAACTATGTTATTCAAATATATATGATGCATGTGTAAAATTAATTGTACTTTTTGTTACTATATTGTTCTTGATTTGTATTGTTTACATTAGAAACAACCCTTATGTATTCATTTCTTCTATGGCTTGAATGTTTCCTGGCATTTTCCTGTATAGCAATAGCTTCTGTTCTCAGGAGTATGTGGTCAATGTGGCATTTGTTATGGACCTACATTTTCCTGAACTCAGTAGCATCTTGTGTTTAAAACTGTAAAATGTATTTTTTCACTTTTATTTATTGAAGCTGTCACACTGCTGCCATAGGAAGATAAAGTAATTGTTTTGGGGAGGGTTTTACAAATTTTTCTGGAGCTATTCAGCTCCAGATTTCTTCCCATCTAGGTTTAGGAACCTGGCTTAATTCTGTTCAACCTCAGTTAGATTGTCACTATTTTTCCATTGCAGGATACAGGTTACCTGAAACCCTTATTGTCTTGCAGAGGAGTCTAAACCTTTCACGTAATATTAGAAAGGAGCTACGGTAATTACACTGCTAATTTATATACCTTAATTACATGCCTAAAGTTAAATGAGGTAGATCTAAGTTCATATGCACTCCATCATAACTCACTGTGTACAAAGAAATAACTGCAACATTCCTTGGATAAAGTTTGGGGGAGCATTGGATTTATCAACTAACCAGATTGATTTTTGTCTGTATTTTCCCACTGTGCAAATTTTTCCCCATGTTCATATAAAATTGGATATTTTTGTCAACAGATTTATATCTTCCATTTTCACACTCACCAGGTCAAATAAATGAATACTTTCTATATGAAGTATGGGGACCTCTATTAGCTGTCCTTCACATTATCAATTTTATTATTCATTTTATACGGTATACCCTTATACAGCGATTAATAAAGGACCAAGAGACCCTGGATAATTTTGTTTATGATCCCTGTATGCTGACTACACCATATAAGTAATTCTTACCACAGTCTGACAGGGTTCCACCTGTAAATCAGAACATACAGAAAATGTAAATAAGCATTTCTCAATTTTAACGAAGTATAATGTATACTACTAAAATCTAATAGGGAATGAAATATATATCATATTCTCGCATAGTGCTATAAATTCTAGTAGAAGCACATTTAACCTGCAAAACTCAAGTGTGTTTTCCACAGCCTTCTGATATACCACTGTCCCAAACACTCTGAAAGATATCAGAGCTGAAATACAACAACTGATGCAAACGTAGACATAAGTTAAATGTTATGTAAGAATGTCTGGAACAAAATACTATTTGGATCTGAGGTGGACAGAACTTTCTGAAAAGTAAGAAATGTTGACTACATTCAAAAAAGAATAGAATTTACACTAGTTTCTGAAATATTTTTTTCTACAGAAAAAGAAGGAACAACAGAAATTTTGCAAAAACATCAATTTAGTCTCACAAAAGTTCTGTGGAGTTAAATACATTAAGAAAGCCAATAAGCAAGTGGTAAGGCAGAGGAGGTGGAGGAAAATCTAAGAAGGAACACTTAAATTCAGTTATAAAGCAGTATGCAAGCTATTCTGCCTTCGTTGTTCCTATTTTCCTTTTTATTCTATGTTTTGCCTGAAAATTCTTCATTTAATTTACGTTCACGTACAATATAAAAATTCTAGATATCAATGTTGTTCAAAACCCATTTTGCTCTTTAGATGTGAGATAATGCTTCATTCAAACTTGGACTAGCTATACAGTTTTTATGTAAGGTATCTAATTTAGCATAGCGATATTAAATATATCAAAACAGATTCATCTGCACTTTTGATGTGTTACTCAGATTATTGACACATTGGAAAGAGCACTGCTTTACTAATGCTCGATGAGTAACAGAAAAATAGACAGTGAACACATAAACATATGTGTTTATATAAACATATAAAGTTTTGAAACTGTAGATAATTCATTGAAACAAATTTATGAATTCTATGGAACACAAGTTTGTCAGGAACCAATTACTTTGAATTAGTTCCACTCAGGCCTGTAAAACTGGTGTCTGCTTCCCTGCCAACATTGCAATCTTCCTTTTTCCTGAGATTGGAAACTTCATTACATTGTAATAATAAGTAGCTAGCTGTCTGTATGACTTTTATAAGGTTTGGTGTCCCTAGCAAGTGCATTTTCTTTGTTCCCTTTATAAATCAGTGTAGTACATCATGCAGTATTTATCATCGACGGGCCACCAATGGCATAATCAAAGATTTGCACTGCAATGCTCTTCTTTTTCACAGAAGCATTGCAATACGTTCAAGGATCTAGAATAGTCAGAAGGCAAGGAACAGAGCTCAGTGCAGAGGCCAGCTCTGGGACAGAGGGTAGTGCGCCAAACCAGAAAGTTATCACCTTCTGATCCCTATTTAGTCAGCCAAATATGTATGATTATTGTATATAAAACTGTTACTTTCTTCAAAGGTTTTCATAGCCCATTTATTCACTTTACATCCAATTATTCTCAATTTCTTCAGTACTCAGGGGTGCCTCATTAGAAAGAAGAGTACAAGTGATAAAATTGAATTTGTAGACTTGTGACTCTCATCTCAGGGTAAGCTCTAATATTTATTTATTTATTTATTTATTTATTTGACAAGACACATGATTCAAAATGTGAATTTTGAATTTTTATCAATGGAAACTAATGACTCCTTTTAACAATATTTGAATTCAATCTGGCTGGTGGCCAGTCACCACTGACATCCTCCAGGGCTCAGTCATGAGGTCAGTTTTGTCTAACATTGTTATCAGTAACCTGGATGAGAGGATTGTGTACACCCTCTGTAAGTTCACAGATGATAACAAACTGGGGCAGACTATTGGTTGAGGGTAGGAAGGCTTTGCAGAGGGACCTGGATAGGCTAGATCAGTGGGCTGAGTTCAATCACATGACAATAAAGCTTAGTGTTGGGTCCCACAATTCAGTCAGAGCAACCCCATGCAGTGTTATAGGCTGGGAGAAGAGTGTCTGGAAAGCTGCCCAGGAGAAAAGGACCTAGAATTGTTGGTTGATAAGCAGCCAAACATGAGCCAGCAGTGTGCCCAGGTGGCCAAGAAGGCCAACAGCATCCTGGCTTTTACCAGAAAAAGCATGGCCAGCAGAACTAGGAAAGTGTTTGTCCCTCTGTACTTGGCACTGGTAAGTCAAATATGTCATGTATGTCAAATTTTGTGTTCAGTTTTGGGCCCCTCACTACAAGGATACTGAGTGGCTCAACCATGCATACAGAAGAGCAGCAAAGCTGGTGAAGGGACTAGAGAACAAGACTTATGAGGAGTAGCTGATAGAATTGGGGTTGTTTAGTCTGGAGAAGAGGCAGCTGAGGGAAGACCTAATTTTCTCTACAACTACCTGAAAGGAGGTTGCAGTGAGGGGGATGTTTTTCACTTTCCTCAGGTGACAGGTGATAGGACACAGGAAAACAGTCTTAAGTTGCACCAGGGAAGGTTTAGATTGGAAATTAAGAAGAATATCTTTTTGGAGAGAATGGTCAAGCATCAGAATGGATGGCCCAGGGAAGTGGTGGAGTCCCCACCCCTGGAGGTATTTAAGAGACTTATGGACATGGCACTAATAATGGGACTCAGTAAGTCAGGTTGATGGTAGTCTTGAAGACTTGGTAGTCTTGAAGATCTTTTTGAACCTAGATGATTCTGTGATGCTATGAGTCCATTTCTTATCCAATAAAAAATGGTTCTCAATCAGGAATTTGTCTTCTTTGCTTGTATTTCTTGTTGTCTAAGGACTGATTTCCTGAGTTTTGTTTTTAGATTTATTGCTGTTTCTATCACTTTAATGAGTCTAAGATTTATAGTATTACATTTAACATTCCAAAATAAGGAAAACATCAGTTACCACATAAAGAGAACATTCTGCAGAAACAGAGTAGTACCCTGAAAATGTGCCTGTTTTTAGTTGTTGCTTTTATTTTTTTTTATTTTTTTTTATTATTTTCTAAACTATGATTCTTTTTAAGTATTAGTTAGTATGTGGGGAAAATCTGACCCTACAGTTTCAAACATTTCTCATGCTTGCTTCATCCTCTACTTAAGCATTATTAAATTGTTTTGCAGATGAGGAAATCTTGTCTTATTTTCATTCTTTAGCATAAAAAGTGCAATTCAGTTACTCAGAAGAATAAAACGTTTCAGAATTTTGATAGCACACACCCTAAGTTTAGAGGAGATTTCAAAGTGTCTACAAGAGACTGAACAAAATTACAGGAAAAAGAAAATTATGCAGAGCTTTCTACCCTCCTTCCTAACTATTTCCAGTGCCACAGCTTGGAGATTCTGGCTTAGCTAAACCAAAATATTATTTTGTCACTATTTGCTACATGTGCAGGACTTATTGTCCTTGCTGCTAGAGATCCCATACTCTTTAGTAATCAGAAAAACTATTATGCAATTGTGAGTGATTATTCTGAATTTTATGTATTTTATATTTTTCTCAGTGTTGAGTTTGGTGTTGTGCAGAAAGAAAATAAAAAATCATTATTTACTCCACTTACTGTCTTCTCTCAAATATAGACTTGCAGAAGAATTAAAGGCAAAATAAAGAATGATGAAAACATATTTAACTAATTAATATATGATCCTTTATAAACATTGCAAGTAAGTTCTGTGGGTAATGATGTTTGACTTTTCTATTTTATGTTTGTCATATAGATAGCAGAACTCAGACTGAGAGATCTTTATAAACTGCTTTCTTCTGATCAAGATGTGCACCCTGTATTCCCTTTAATTAGATTCCGAATTCAGGGCCATATAAATCAGACCATTCCTTACTGTGAGACCATCATTTCCATAGGAAAAGCATACGAAAAATATAAATATATATTAACTAAATATATTAACTTACACTAATGTGAATTTCTAAACTTGTTTTTGTTGGTGGTGGTCGTGGTGGTGTTTTTTTATTTATTTATTTTGTATTTCTTTTAAATAACTAAGCATCATAAAATTTATCTTTTTTTCCCCACTAATTAAAAGTTCTGTAAGACAAGCAGAACAGTCAAAACCTAAGAATGCTTTTCAAAGCTTTAGCAAGACTACAGAAATATATATATATGATTATTGAGGAAACTGTCCACAGTAATGCACAAATAAAAAGCAAAAACACCCGTACTAATTGGATGGTAAAACTATTTACTGGTAGAGCAGGGAAATATTCACATCTGAGATGGCAAAAGGGTTTGAAAAATGTTATTCCAGATCATGACATGAACTAGAGTAACTTGGATATTCTCTTGGAAATCTCACACCTTTATATCTCCACCAGAATTAAAACAGATTTGAACCTTCTCTCTGATGCTGTTCTCTTGGGTTGGCTCCTGTATCTTTTATATCCATAGATGCTTCACAGACTACGCATGGTTACTTTTCATAAAGGACTCAAAAACCAGTTTTTATCTAACAGGCTGCATTTTGGAAAACTTTCTCTTATGTTTACAGGGGATTCAACTGGATCAGCACTCTTTTCGAGCTTTGAAACAACAAAAAACTACAGCAACATTTGCTAGTCAAAAAGTACTTTTGTTGAGCTTTTTTTTTTCCCCATTCTTTTCAAAATTGATTCATTTCATTTAACTTTGTGTAACAACTCAAAGCATTCCAAGTAAAAAAAAAAAAAAAAAAAAAAAAAAAAAACAAACATAAAGAGCATATAAATGTTCTTATAATTCATTTATAATTCATAATTCCTGTAATTCCTGTGGTGGTTTTACCTTTTACCCATCTGGACAGCTGACCTCCACCACAACGGCTCCTCAAATGAAAAAGCAGACAAGATACGATGGAAAGGGCTCAACATCTGAGATAAGGACAGGGAGATTGCTAACCAATTACTGCCACTGACAAAACAGACTCAGCACAGGGAGATTAATATAATTTATTTCCTATCACTAGCAGACTAGAACTGTGAGAAACTAAACTGGGCAGCTCCCTCCAGAACCCCTGCTCCTGCGTAGGCTCCTCTCCTCGGGCTGCAGCTCCAGCCTGGGGCCTGCTCCTGCGGGGGCTCCCCATGGGCCGCAGCCTCCTCCAGGCCACATCCACCTGCTCCACTGGGGGCTCCTCCACGGGCTGCAGCATGGAGATCTGCTCCCTGTGGGACCCATGGGCTGCAGGGGGACAGCCTGCTCCACCAAGGGCCTCTCCACAGGGCACAGGGGAACTGCTGCTGTGTGCCTGGAGTACCTCCTGCTCTCCTTCTGCACTGACCTTGGGATCTACAGGGCTGGTTCTCACTTCTCATTCTCCCAGCTGCTGTTGTGCAGCAGTTTTTCTTTTTGTTTGTTTGTTTTGTTTTGTTTTGTTTTCCCTTTCTTAAATCTGCTCTCCCAGAGGCTCACCCAGTGTCACTCCCTGGTTTGGCTCTGGCCAGCAGTGGGTCCCTCTTGGAGCTGGCTGGAGCTGGCTCTGATCTGACGTTGGGCAGCTGCTGAGCTCTTCTCACAGAAGCCTCCCTGCAACCAAAACCTTGACTCATAAACCCAATACACTTCTTTTCTTCCTAATCCCATATACTTTCTATTTTGTGAAGCATAAGTTATTATTCATTTTGTTATTTTTTAAATACCTGTTCCTTTAGCTGATTTTTTTTTTTTTAATCTTTCATTGAGTACCTGAATTGACCACTACTGTTAATTTGTTTTTACAGTAGCTTTAATGATCCTAAAGTGGCAGGCAAGTGAAGAAATCACTATATACTCTCTATACTCTTAGTATGTGTATCAGTGTGTGGAGAGCAGGGGTTACAGCAGACAAGGTTGAGGCATACAACTGAGTGAGTAGATTATTCCTATGGTTAAGGCTCAAATGTGTTTCATAACTATTTAATAATGCTGCATTGTGGACTGTGGTTATCTTCCCTTGAAGACAAACAGCTTTTCAGTCACTTTGTGCACTGCAAGCATTCCAGCCCTGAGCCCATACCAATTACAAGGAAAGCAGAATAACCTCCTCTTCTCATATGTGCTGCTTTTATTTAAAGAGCCATTCCAAGTGGACTAATGCCAGCATTCTACCCTGAGGACTTCTTCAGCTCGTTCACAAATGTCTGGCAGAGATTAAAAACTTATGCAGTGGCCTGCTCACCAGTTTGAAGCCATGCACACCACAACATCCAACTGATGAGCTGCCAACTGACATCACCACCAGGATCCTTGTTAATGTTAAATGTAAATGAGTCTTTCCAAAAGCTGAAAATGCCAGCATCATATGCAAGACTTGTGTTAATCTGTGTCATAAAAAAAAAATGAAAAATGTACACCCACTAATCGTTCAGTGGGAACTCTTATATTCAGTCCCACTGTATGGAATACAATTTACACATACTGTCAGCAGCCAACCCAAGCTGAAGTGTCCTTATCAGCTAGTAAAAGGTGTGCCTCCAGCAAGCTCTCGATTGCACAGGAAGGATGTAAGAGAAAAAATAAAGTAGTCCCTGACCCGGGATTCTACCCCTCCACGGAAAAGGATAAAATTTTCAAATGCTTGTATGAATCAGCAGACACCTTCTCTCCTGGCATTAATGGGCATATAAACCACAGGCTTGCACCAGTCATATGTCTTTTAGTTGCCTCATCTTGTACATGAGTTCTCACTTAGGAACTGTCTTCTGCAAGACAGTTATTAACTCCATCTAGTTACCAGTGGGACCCCAAATTTCTCTTCACCCAGAACACAAAAGCTACTTTCCTGGCCTGCTTCCTCCCTGCTTATGTCCCTGCCAACAGAGAAGACTGAACTGGGAGGATGGCTGGACATGAACAAGTGGCCACAAATAGTCTCTCTGTAATGAAAAATCTTTGGCTGAAGCTGGCCAGCTGGTTGGTAATTGCAAAGACTTCCATGTGAGTTCTGCTGCTCCAGTTTTTTTCTCTAAATCCAGCTACTTCTCTTAGCACTTCTGCCTGAGGCCAAGGACTACATGAATCTGCAAGAGTTAATATCTTCTTTTTCAGGGAACAATCTGAATGGTTGCTAAAAACTTCATTCCTGCTCCTTAAGTGGCATGATGTTTCCAAGTGCACTAAAAGACACCCCAGGTGTGGGGAAGTTGAGGACAAGGAGTGTTACATGAGCTAAAACTTAACATTCTTGAGATAATTGAGCCTACATTCTGCGGTCAGATATTTGCATTATGCTGCCATTCAACTCTAACCAGATCCCTCTGGTTAAATGAGAATTACACCATTAGCTTAGGATCAGGTCCATTGACTTCAGAGGATGTTACACCCTGAAACATAAGAGCAAGGAGAAGATAAACTTATGGAACACCAAAAAACAAAACAACAACAACAACAAAAAACAAAACTAATATCTCCATTTTTTTTAATGTGTAAATTACAATTCCACAAATATTTAAACTATGTTTATTCCATATATAAGATTATTCTGGCATTATATACATGATTTGCCTTTGAGCCTTTGAGAGTGCTGATTTGTAGTAAAGGAACATATGCTCTGTAATAACGATGTGAGTCATAAGATACCAAGCACATTAATTGTAAAGCATAAAATCATTCTTAAATATCCCCAATTTAGTGTTTGACATTTTATAGATGATAATGGAATTGATATGAATTCTAAAATTATAAATTCAAAACTGTTTGCATGTTGTTTACAACCTACACTGAGCCTTTTTTTTTTTTTTAACTTAATCAACCAGCCCAGTGAAACTTGTATGAGCTCCTTCCTTTTTAATGATACACCTATATATCTAGCATTTGCCAGGATCTTGCCCATTACACTGACAGGATCAAATAGTTTATTTGGTTTCCTCCATCATCTTTTCAACTGTTGCAAATTAAAACTTCATGCCCCTGTACTTCATTCCTTTTTAACATTGTTATTGCACTCCTGTAGCACTTGTCATCTCTGCTCTTCCATTAACACCAGCCTTTCACACAGTTTGCCAGACTGTACCACAAATGTTTATCTGTTTTTCTCCATGTGATTTATCCACATAATTACTTCTACTAGCTGACTGTAAAGTTACTACATGTTCCTTGAAATCATTTCTCCAGAGAACCCACAGATTCAGACCACTAGTGTCTGAATACTATTGGTTTATGTACTTGATTTTATCCCTTCTCCCTTCTATTATTTATTTGGTTATACTTATTTACTGTTCAATGTCACAAATTATTTTGAAAGGACTATTTTATTAAGGAAACAAGAAGGAAAGGAAGAGCAAAGTGTTCAATCTACCTTATTAGCTGCAATTAAGTACAGGTAAAATCTGGAAAGTTATAATTTTCAGTAAACACCTTGGTAGCAATTATAACATTAATTTACTTCCATAGATACCAACACTGTTAATAGGAGCAAATGCCTGAGGTACATATAGGACTTTGAGTACTGTTACACAAGATAGTGTTATGCAAAATCAGAAATACTTTGTATGCTTACAGTATTCATACACCTTGTATTTTTTGTTTCTTTATCCTCATTGGTTAGTTTATCAATGCATAATATCATTAAATAGGAGGATGGTGAATTGTTTTTGTCTTTTCTTTTTAATAAAACAAATAATGTAGAAACTAGTTAATACTGTATTTGCATAACCACTTTCTGACTCATTTATGTAGTGGCAATTTTTTTTTTGTTACAAAAAAAAAAGGAAACAAGGTAACAACTCTTATTGCAATTTTGTCTTATGAAAAGTGTTTGTTCTTCATTCTCTGTTTCTTCTAATTACAGATCTGATTGGCTACATATGCACAATCAGAGCAGCTGTGATTGGTTGCACATTCACAGGGTTCTGCTTTATTATCTTTCAAATTTGAATAATCATGCAATTATCTTAAAAAGCCCGTGCTTTCAGTGGAAGTAGATGGGCAATGAGAGATGGATTTGTAATTTAATGCAATGTAAAATATTATATATATTATATATATAAATTGCATAGGAAACATTCTGCAATTTACTGGATAATTTACAGGATACATCTAAAGAATTCTGTACTTCACTCTAAATGTGTTTGAGATTTTCATGGAGTTACACTGGCACCTGCCTTCAGAATCAACTTTGAATTTTACCTTCGAGATGATACTTATTAGACAAAATGTTGTGAAAAATAACTCAATAAGAGGAGGATTCTTCATGTTTCTGAGAAGATTTATTGCCAGAAATATTCCCTTGACGTCTTCTGCACATCATACAAGACAAACACTCCCCCAGTATACTGGAAAGAGTACTGAGAGGCTTTTATGTTGACAGTTCCATGATTTGTACAAATTCATAAACTATTGCAAAATGTGTAAATTATGTTTAGCAAATTATTTCCTTTAAATGAAATGTAAATTTTCTTTAAAAGTTTTAACTTCACATTGCAGAGGAACTTTAATTCAGAATTAAATCTAGAAAGAATGATAACATGTGCAGTCTAACATGTGAATGATAGCATTTCCAGTCTAACTCTGTAACTAAGAACATGGATTCCAATTTTATTGAATAATAGTTAAAAACAGCAGAACTGTCTCCCATTGTTACTACTTGTCACAACTTTTTATTCTAACAGTGCCCATGTAATCTCTCAAGGACCTCTGTTTACCTACATTAGATATGTTAGTTTGCCTATGTTACATAAGAATGCCTGGTTAGAGACAGGGAAGAATAAGGTCTTCTGTATACTCTGGAGAGTTTTAGCATCTTTCACACTTAATCTTCTTATCTAAGGCAGTTTTCCAGGCATTCATCCTTAGTAAAGCCAGTTGAAATAAAATAGTTAAATATAGCTTCTTGAAACTGCTGATATGATCATTTCTGCTATTTCTAATTCAAATTATTTGTATGTAAGCACTTTAAGTACCTCAAAATATGCCCTGTGTGTCCTTCATATGCTTGATTTTTTAACTTATGTTTGTAGATTCTGTACATTCTGTACTTATGAGTTAGTCCTTCAAAGGTAAAAATTTGTCTTAACCTAAGTCATGTGAAAGCAAAGAAAAGAAAAGAGATACCACCAATGTTTTCAGTTTCACAGTGGTCAGTTTATCAGACCTCTAATTTGTAGGCAAATCAAGCTGATTTTCAGAAATAGCCACCATTTAGTAGCTCTTTCAATAGATGGTATTTAAAGATTCTCAGCAAGTCATCATTGCAAAGTGACCCCCTCAGTGAAAGGGAATCACTTGTTTGAAAAACATTAACAATTTCAACCTGACTGCAGATCATTCATCTTGTTATCTGCAATAGGCTTTTAAAGCAAAATCTCCTGAATCTCCCATTTGGTTTGTGTAAGTAATCAGGCAAGAAAACATAACTGGAATTCATAGGAAAATGTAAATTAGTCAGATAATTGTGATTTATTTCTGTTACTTTATTAAAGTACTACAGTTGATGTTAGTAGGCAGGTATATTTCAGAAAGACTGGTTTTACTGTGTCCTGCAACAAAAAGAGAGGATGAGTTAAGATTTACATTATTATTCTACCATCTTCCTTGTATTCCTCTATACACTATTTTAATTTGGCAATAGTCAGGAAATACAAGTATGTTTGTATATTATTTTCTCACTAGGTAACTAGAAAATTGGAAAAAAAAAAAAAAATCATAAGTCCTTTGGCTGTTCTTTTGTCTTCAGATATATCTCTGGGTACGAACCCAGAAAACTTTAGATGCTTTAGATGGTCTTCCAGATGTCCCATCCAATCTAAATCATTCTGTTATCACTCAAAATATAGAACATACATCTTCAGAAGATTTTAAATAAATAGACGGATGGATGGATGGATGGATGGATGGATGGATGGATGGATGGATGGATGGATGGATGGTTGGTGGATGGATGGATGGAAGGATGGATGGATGGACGGACGGACGGTTGGATGGATGGATGGATGGATAGATAGATAGATAGATAGATAGATAGATAGATAGATAGATAGATAGATAGATAGATAGATAGATTTTGGAAGCTTGAGCAAGTTTTATTTCAAGACAAACATTTTAAAACTGATAAAAAACTCAAGGCTATATCTAAGTTTTATACGAATTTTGGAAGAACTCACCACTATTAGGGTATGGTCATATGTTCTGGTAGAGACAGTGGATTCAAAGCCTTCCAGGGAAAATGAGGCTGAGTTGTTTCTGCTTGTTGTTAAAGTAGATCAGATACATCCTAATCTGTACTGTCAGCACGAGGTTGGTCACCTCACTGCAATGCAGTAATCTTATCATGCAAGCAAAACAAAATATCACATGCTATGTTCAGAATAAATTAACACTTCGTAGCATTTAGGAAGTTCTTATATACATCATAGCAAATCAAAAAATGCAGGCTTTGCAAGAGGTTTGAAAGTCAGCACAATTTAGAAATTTTTTGTTATCATGTATGTGTGTGATACCATCATCTCATATCAATCTGCCTTACAAGTAGACTTATTTCTTTCATTTCTGAATAAAGAACAGAAAACATATTGATTGCCATAGGTGTGGAGCCTAGGACCTTGTTTAACTAAAAAGGTTGAGCAAAAGCTTTTTAATATTAATTCAAAATATTATCACAGAGAGATTTTAAGAATCAATAATAGACCTTTAAAGAGGTATTTTGGAAAAAAATATCTCTCTATATTGGCTACCAGTTAAAATTAAAAAAAAAAAAAAT
>NW_027663610.1:0-66952 GCF_964034855.1 Anser brachyrhynchus | reverse complement strand
CCCTGCACCTGCCAACCCTACAACTAACCCACCCAACCCTATCCACCTCATGGACAGGAATACTATCAGGTCTAGCACTGCTCATAGCATTCATAGTAAAAGCCCCACTATACGGCCTACACCTCTGACTGCCAAAAGCCCACGTAGAAGCACCCATCGCAGGCTCAATACTCCTCGCCGCCCTACTACTAAAGCTAGGAGGATACGGAATTATACGAGTCACTCTATTTATGGGCCCACTGTCCAACCTCCTGCACTACCCCTTCCTAACCCTGGCCCTATGAGGCGCCCTAATGACTAGCTCAATCTGCCTACGACAGACAGACCTAAAATCACTAATCGCTTATTCATCCGTTAGCCACATAGGCCTAGTTATCGCCGCAGGAATAATCCAAACCCACTGATCATTCTCAGGGGCAATGATCCTAATAATTTCCCATGGACTAACTTCCTCCATACTATTCTGCCTAGCCAACACAAACTATGAACGTACGCACAGCCGAATTCTACTACTCACACGAGGCCTACAACCTCTCCTACCACTCATAGCTACATGATGATTGCTGGCCAATCTAACAAACATAGCCTTACCCCCAACAACAAACCTCATAGCAGAGCTAACCATTATAATCACCTTATTCAACTGATCTGCCTTCACGATCATCCTAACAGGAATCGCAACCCTACTAACCGCCTCCTACACCTTATTCATACTACTAATGACCCAACGAGGCTCAATCCCCTCCCACATCACATCTATGCAAAACTCAACCACGCGAGAACACCTGCTCATAACACTCCACATTATCCCAATATTCCTCCTAATCCTCAAACCCGAACTGATCTCCGGAATCCCCTCATGCAAGTATAGTTTAAACCAAACATTAGACTGTGATTCTAAGAATAGAAGTTCAAACCTTCTTACCTGCCGAGGGGAGGGTTTAACCAACAAGAGCTGCTAACTCTTACATCTGAGCCTAAAACCTCAGCCCCCTTACTTTTAAAGGATAACAGCAATCCACTGGTCTTAGGAACCACCCATCTTGGTGCAAATCCAAGTAAAAGGAGTGAACCCCACACTACTAATCAACTCCCTCACACTACTCACGCTGACAATCCTCCTAACCCCAATCATCCTGCCATTTCTATTTAAAAACTTTAAAAACACCCCACAAGCCACCACCCGCGCTGTTAAAACCGCATTCCTAATTAGCCTAGCCCCTACAACCGCATTCATCTACTCGGGAGTAGAATCTGTCACCTGCCACTGGGAGTGAAAATTCATTATAAACTTTAAAATCCCCCTGAGCCTAAAAATAGACCAATACTCAATAACATTTCTTCCAATCGCCCTATTTGTAACATGATCAATCCTACAATTCGCCATATGATACATGGCCTCAGAGCCATACGTAACAAAATTTTTCACCTACCTACTGACATTCCTAGTCGCCATACTCCTCCTAACAACCGCAAACAACATATTCCTCCTATTCGTAGGCTGGGAAGGAGTACGAATCATGTCCTTCCTTCTCATCGGCTGATGACAAGGCCGAGCAGATGCCAACACCGCCGCCCTACGAGCCGTAATCTACAACCGAATCGGAGACGTCGGACTGATCCTGAGCATAGCATGACTAGCTTCAACATTCAACACCTGAGAGATCCAACAAGCCGTACACCCCCACCAAACCCCAATCCTCCCCCTCATAGGATTAATCCTCGCAGCCGCAGGAAAATCCGCCCAATTTGGACTCCACCCATGACTGCCCGCAGCAATAGAAGGCCCCACCCCAGTATCAGCCCTACTGCACTCCAGTACCATAGTAGTAGCCGGAATCTTCCTGCTCATCCGCATGCACCCCCTGCTAGCCACCAACCAGACAGCCCTAACTGCCTGCCTATGCCTAGGTGCTCTATCAACCCTATTCGCTGCCACATGCGCCCTAACCCAAAATGACATCAAAAAAATCATTGCTTTCTCAACATCCAGACAACTAGGACTAATAATAGTCACTATCGGACTAAACCTCCCACAACTAGCCTTCCTACACATCTCAACCCATGCCTTCTTTAAAGCCATACTATTCCTATGCTCAGGGTCTATCATCCACAACCTAAACGGAGAACAAGATATCCGAAAGATAGGAGGCCTACAGAAAATACTCCCAGTCACTACTTCCTGCCTAACCATCGGAAACCTGGCGCTGATAGGAACCCCATTCCTAGCCGGATTCTACTCAAAAGACCTCATCATCGAAAGCTTAAACACATCATACCTAAATACTTGAGCCCTACTCCTAACCCTTATAGCCACAGCATTCACCGCAACCTACAGCATCCGCATAACCATCCTAGTCCAAGCTGGACAAACCCGAATCCCCCCAGTAGTATCAATAAACGAAAACAACCCACTAATCACCGCCCCCCTAACCCGACTCGCCCTAGGCAGCATTACAGCAGGAATAATCATTACCTCTTTCATCACACCAACCAAAACCCCCCCAATAACCATACCCCTTATCACCAAAACCGCTGCCATCCTCATAACAATCCTAGGAATCATCCTAGGCCCCTCATGTACAGGGCCACACCCCTCTAACGGCGCAAGCTTACATAGAAACATTATTAACAGACCTAGACAGATACAAAAACCCCTACAAGACCACGTATTAACTAACCCTGTTAACCCGACTCAGGAGCGCCTATAAGAGCGATTAAAATCTGTGAAAGGAACTCGGCAAATTAATAAGGCCCGACTGTTTACCAAAAACATAGCCTTCAGCAAATTAAACAAGTATTGAAGGTGATGCCTGCCCGGTGACTTAGGTTTAACGGCCGCGGTATCCTAACCGTGCAAAGATAGCGCAATCAATTGTCCCATAAATCGAGACTTGTATGAATGGCTAAACGAGGTCTTAACTGTCTCTCACAGATAATCAGTGAAATTGATCTCCCCGTGCAAAAGCGGGGATGTGAACATAAGACGAGAAGACCCTGTGGAACTTAAAAATCAACGACCACCGCGAATCCTCAATCAACCCCACTGGGGCCACTACCATCGCAGAGCCTGGTCGATATTTTTCGGTTGGGGCGACCTTGGAGGAGAACAAATCCTCCAAAAACAAGACCATACCTCTTTACCTAGAGCTACCCCTCAAAGTGCTAACAGTGACCAGACCCAATATAATTGATTAATGGACCAAGCTACCCCAGGGATAACAGCGCAATCCCCCTCAAGAGCCCATATCGACAGGGGGGTTTACGACCTCGATGTTGGATCAGGACATCCTAATGGTGCAGCCGCTATTAAGGGTTCGTTTGTTCAACGATTAACAGTCCTACGTGATCTGAGTTCAGACCGGAGCAATCCAGGTCGGTTTCTATCTATGACACACTCTCCCCAGTACGAAAGGACCGGGAAAGTGGGGCCAATACCACAAGCACGCCCCCCCCCTCTAAGCAGTGAAACCAACTAAACCGTGAAGAGGGCCTTCCCCCACCACTTTCAATCCTAGAAAAGGACCAGCTAGAGTGGCAGAGCCCGGCAAGTGCAGAAGGCTTAAGCCCTTTCCCCAGAGGTTCAAATCCTCTCCCTAGCTTCACCCATGATTCAAATAACAACACTAAGCTGCCTCATTATATCCCTCCTATACATCATCCCAATCCTGATTGCCGTAGCCTTCCTAACCCTAGTAGAACGGAAAATCCTAAGCTACATACAATCCCGCAAAGGCCCTAACGTTGTCGGACCTTTTGGCCTACTTCAACCATTTGCGGACGGACTGAAACTATTTACCAAAGAGCCCATCCGACCCTCTACCTCTTCCCCACTTCTATTCATTCTGATACCAATACTAGCCCTTGTCCTAGCCCTCACCACTTGAGCACCACTACCACTCCCATTTCCCCTAGCAGATCTAAACCTCGGAGTTCTCTTCCTAATAGCCATGTCAAGCCTAGCCGTCTACTCAGTCCTATGATCAGGCTGAGCCTCGAACTCAAAATACGCACTAATCGGAGCCCTACGGGCAGTAGCACAGACCATTTCATACGAAGTGACACTGGCCATAATCCTGCTATCAATAATCATACTAAGCGGAAGCTACACACTCAGCTCCTTTGCCATCGCACAGGAGCCTCTATACTTCATTTTCTCCTCATGACCCCTGTTGGGGACTGGCTCGCTGCGCGTAATCACATTGATATCATGCAGCTGCAAGATAAGGAAATGGCGGATTACCGCACCCAGCTGGTCTAGAGAAACAAGAGCAAAGACACGTACGCAAGGCTTGTCTGGGAACTCTTGTGAGAAATCCCAGGCAATTAGAAACAATGATAGTAGAGGGCATACTGCCCTGGGAGTTATAGTTAGATTAGAAATGGGAACTAGCGGATAGAAGAATGCGGAACTAACAGATAGGGCAGTAGATGACGCTTACCAATAAGGAGCTTGGCTTTTGCAATATGTATGAGCTAATTATTCTGTACACGATAAAAGACAATTGAGCTATCCATTAAAGCTGAAGCATACTTAACACTCATATTGAGCGTTTGTGTCTTCCCTCCGTCGACAACAGATGGCGCCCGAACAGGCCTTGCTGGACGAGAACCCTGAACGAGTAAGCCGGTATTAGGCGACGGAGTACAAGGGGAAAGCCGGTTCTGACTACGTAACCTGGAATCCGCGGAACATAAGATTGGGGCGAGCAGAAGGCGACTCGGGAAGAGCGCCCGGGACGAACCCATAGCGGGTCCCGCCGGAACGCCGCGAATGGAAGCTTTCTACGGGGGCAACGGCACCGTGAGTAAGCATGGAGAAACAAGCGGCAATTAATTTACTTAAGTGCTTTTTAGAAAAGCGTAAGACACGCTTTGCACGGGGGCAACGGCACCGTGAGTAAGCATGGAGAAACAGGCGGCAATTGATTTACTTAAGTGCTTTTTAGAAAAGCGTAAGACGCCAGATATAGATTGTCATAAAGAATTACAGGGGTTAGTGGCCTATGGGGTGGCGAAGGGCTGCTTTGTTAACCCTGACACATTGTTTGAGGAGGATGAGTGGCGTAAGTTTGGTGATATATTGTTTGAGGAAATGATTAGTGAGAATAAGACGGCTAAGAAGCTGGCAAAACCATGGCGGGCTGTTACGAACGCTTTAACGATATATCGGGTAGAGCAGAAAGTGGCAGCCGCTGCGACACAACGGCTGCGCAAAACGATGAGGGCAGATGAAGAGACCAATCCGTACCCCCTCCCTCCATCAGTCCGGCAATTCACTATGAAAGCCCCCGGGGGAGGGGAGGAGGGAGCACAACCCAGTGCGCCTCCTCTACCCCCGGCCCCCGGGGGAGGGGAGGAGGGAGCACAACCCAGTGCGCCGGAAACTCCCGAGGAAGAGGCGACAGGGGAAGGGAGAAATAAGAATCCATTCTTAGAAGATATGAGGATCGAGTCAGGAGGGTCGGAGAGGGCAGGACTTTGGGCGAAGATTGCAGGGGAGGCGTTGCGTGAAGGCGATGTCGGGGCGGCGACAGAGCTTGTAGGCGCCTTCCCCGTAGTGTACTCTCCGCCCAACGCCCAGGGCCAGACAACTGTTACTATGACGAATCTGGATTGGAAAATTCTGACCCAATTGCGTGCCACGGTAAATGAGTCAGGAATACGTGGGGAGCCAACAAAACAGATGTTAGACTATCTGTGGTCCACTAATGTGTTGCTCCCCGGCGACATTCGTAATATTATGAAGCTAATACTGACGCAGCATCAGATTCTGCTGTTTAATGCCCACTGGCAGTCAGTTTGTCAGGAGGCAGTTGCGGTGCAGCGCCAGCCCGGAGATCCACTACACGGGGTCACGCTGGATGAGCTCTTGGGGGTCGGTGCATACAATCGCTTGGAGGCCCAGGCTCTAATGGGGCCGGATAAGGCAAAAGCTGCCATGACACTAGCTAGGATGGCACTGGACCAAATTAGAGTGCCTGGAAGAATGCCCTCCTATATGTCCATCAAGCAAGGGCGAGATGAAGCGTTTGGAACCTTTATTGATAGGGTTGCCGCAGCTATACAGGTAGCTGGGTTACCCGAATATCTCAAGGGCCCTATTCTTAAACAATGTGCCCTTCAAAATTGTAATCAAACTTCTCGAAACGTACTAAATACGCTGCCCAGTACTTGGACTATAGAAGAGGCTCTTGATAGATTATCGCAAATACCAATAGGTTCACAGGCCCTTTTAGTCGATGCCATCCGCAAGGTAGGAGAGAGTATCAGCCAGGGATTGCAAGCTAGTCAGTCGCAAGTATTTGCCGCCCTTGCCCCCCTGCAAAGTGGGAAAGGTCCTCGCTCATCAGGGAGACCTGTACTACGTTGCTATCGATGCGGTATCGTGGGCCATATGAGGAGGCAGTGCGGGACAGCGAACGTGTGGTGCCCTCATTGCCAATCCAACTCGCACAACGAGACCGTCTGCCGGAGGAAGGCCCAGGGAAACGGGAGGGCCAGCGGGAACCGCCGCCCCGCGACGACACAAAAAGCGGCTTTCCCCTCAACGGCGACAACAACGACGGGGAGTCCGGCCAAGACAAACCCCTTCACCTCCAGCCAGCCACCGGAGGGAGCCTTGGGTTGGATTTGGCAACCGCAGTGAATGTGACTCTAATGGACAGCAAACCTGTTACGGTGAAAACAGGTGTCATGGGACCTGTAAAAATTGATAATCAACCTGTTGGCGCACTTTTGATTGGACGATCATCAGCAACGTTGAATGGGGCTTTGGTGTTAACGGGCCTTATTGACAAAGACTTTACCGGGGAAATACTAATTATGGTATCGGCCATGTTCCCTCCTTTGCATATACCAAAGGGAACCCGATTGGCTCAACTGGTGCCTCTGCCACACTTGACAGAAAAGGTTCCCCCGCTGCATAGTCAACCGCGACGATCGAGAGCATTTGGATCAACAGGAGGAATGGCAATGTTAACAATAGGGTTGAAACAGAGGCCCCGGAAAACGGTTGACGTGGCATATGGGGACGAGACCATAAGAGTTGAGGCACTATTGGATACCGGAGCCGATGTTTCCATTATAAGTACACAACAATGGCCGCCACATTGGCCGGCCAGAGACACAAACACTACCATCAGTGGAGTTGGTGGCATGACTTTTGCGAAGCGCTCACCGCTGTTGCGGATCACCATAGGTGAAAAATTAGTTACCTGCACCGTATCCGTCTTACCACTCCCCGATGGGGTGCACGCACTGATCGGTCGAGATATACTGGCGCAGATGGGAATGGTGCTGACATCGGACGGCTACCCTTTATAAATACGGCCATTGCTTGGACTTTCCCAATCCCCATCAGGTGGAAGATGGAACAACCTGTATGGGTTGAGCAATGGCCACTAAAAAGGGAAAGTCTAGTCCAGGCACATGCCCTGGTAAAGGAACAGTACTCTCAAGGACACTTGAAACTATCTGTTAGCCCCTGGAACACCCCTATCTTTATAATAAAGAAGAAGTCGGGGAAGTATAGGCTGTTACATGATCTCCGAGCCGTCAACAAACAGATGTATGACATGGGGGCCCTGCAGCCTGGTCTGCCTAACCCATCCATGATACCTGAGGGGTGGGCTCTGCTAATTATAGACTTGAAAGATTGTTTTTTCACAATTAAGCTGCACCCCCACGACACCCAAAGATTCGCATTTACCCTCCCCGCCATCAATAGGGAAGGGCCTGATCAGCGATTCGAGTGGACAGTGCTGCCGCAGGGAATGAAGAACTCGCCCACGCTATGCCAGATATATGTGGACGCGGCGCTCCAGCAACTACGGCAACAATGGCCTAAGGTGATAGTTTATCATTATATGGACGACATCCTGATGGCACAACCAACCCTTTTTACATCGCAGCAGAAAGATCTGTTAAGGGAACATTTAAATGAAGCAGGCTTGATCATTGCATCAGAAAAAATACAGGAAACTAGCCCTTGGAAATACCTTGGGTGGCACATTACTGACGCCTGCATCCAACCACAAAAAATATCTATACAAATGGACATCAAAACCCTTAATGATGCCCAAAAACTGTTGGGAGACATTCAGTGGGTACGGCCAGTTGTGGGAATTCCAAACGAATTGCTGAATGTGCTGCGCCCTATGCTGAAAGGCACGGATCCAGCGGCACCTGTCTCGGTAACACCAGAACAGCAAGCCACAATTCGACAAATTGCCTCCATGATTGCATCACACACAGTCCAGCGCCGGACAGAAGGGCTGCCGCTCGATCTTACAATACTATGTGGCTCCCAATATTTAATGGGAGCTATCACCCAGCAAAAAATAAAAACGGGGGAAAAGGGGCCGGAAATAAAAGTCCTGGAATGGTTGGCACCACCACTGCAGCCAAGAAGAACAATACAAGAAAGAGTTTTCTCGCTCGCGGAGCTTATAAAAAAGGGGCGCGAACGGGTGTTACAGATAGACGGTACCCCGCCTAATACAATTTGGGTTCCAATTAGGCAAGGCGATTTAGAATGGTATTTGCGAAATTCGCCAGAGCTCCAGGCCGCGTTACTGCAAGATGGAACCGAGATTGTGGCGAAGCCCCTTCCTTCAGCAACTTTGGCATGGATGCAGAACCAGCGTTGGCTTGTCACACCAAAGAGATCGACTGAACCTTTGCCCAACGCTGTTACGGTTTTTACGGATGCTGGGAAACGGTCACGTACAGCAGCGCTTACCTGGAAAGAAGGGACTGAATGGCACCAACAGACTCTACAAGCTACACCAAGAGACTCTTTACAGACCTTGGAACTTTATGCTGTTGTCTGGGCATTTTTAAAATGGAAAGATGCCCCGCTGAATGTTGTCTCAGACTCACTATATGTTGTGGGAATTGTTAGTCGCATTGAAGATGCGAGTCTGCGGGACATTAAGAATAAACGCTTGGCGGAATTATTGATAAGTCTCCGACAAGCCATAAATCAGAGGACAGAGGCCTATGCAGTCATCCATATTAGGAGCCATCAGTGGGAAGGAGGCCTAGGGGAAGGCAACGCCCGAGCTGATCGATTGGTGGCGGGCATTGCCGGAGAGGCACCTTTATCTCAGTTCTGTAAAGCTAGAGAAGCCCACGCTACGTTCCACCAGAATGCTAAAGGACTCGCTCAGGCATACCGTATTTCTAGAACAGATGCTCAGGCGATTGTGAAAGCCTGTCCTATTTGTAGTCACCATAATATGGGACTAGGAATAGGAGTGGGAGTGAACCCGCGAGGCCTGAAGGTCAATGAGGTTTGGCAGATGGACGTAACTCATGTAAACAGTTTTGGGAGGTTAAAATATGTTCATGTTACGATTGACACATATAGCCATATGATCTGGGCAACACCACAGTCCGGAGAAAGAGCACGGGATGTCCGACGACATCTTACATGCTGCTTTGCAGTTATGGGGGTGCCCGAGATAGTTAAGACAGATAATGGGCCAGCGTATGTAAGTAAAGGCATGAAGACCTTTATGGATCAATGGGGTATCAGACATATTACAGGCATTCCACACTCGCCGACGGGGCAAGCGATTGTAGAAAGGGCAAATCAAACACTCAAGCAATATATTGATAAATTTAAGGACATTATGGACATCAGAGAGAGACTGGCGAAAGTTTTGTTTGTTCTTAACCATCTGTGTGTGTTTGGTGAGATTGACGAACCCCCCGCGAAAAGACATTATCCTGCAGGTGATAGACATAATAAACCGAAATTGCAAGTACGGTACCGGGATATGAAAACGGGCCAATGGTTGGGACCCGTGGATACCATATATATAGGTAGGGGTTATGTTTGTGTCTCTACTCCCTCAGGTCCAGTGTGGGTGCCTAGCCGATGCGTGAAGCCTGCACTCCAGGAAAATGGATCCAGAGAACGAAATGCTGATTCTGACTCTGCATCTAGTGCTTCTGATCCACCTAGCACAAGGACTCACACAGATTGAGCTGCCACACGTGCTCCTTATTGCAATGCATCTCTTTGCTGTCATTATATAAACTATAATAGCATCCTTCCTTGCGCCAGGAGCCGCTCTGCTCGGCTGTGGGATCGACTGTGGAACGGACGCCCCTAGGTGCACCCCGAGCATTTTTTCCTCGGAGGGGTCTCCACTCTCAGCCGCTCACCACGGGAGCAGACAAGGACCTCCTGAAGCTGCACACAAATTATTTTAAGTGATATTGTCTTGTGGTATGAATGAGAAGTGCAAGAGGCCTCTCTGCATGATTGTGTGATTGTGTGATTGTGCTGTGCGAGTAAGAAGCAGTATCGCTGCGAAGCAACATTCCTAGCGCTTAGTGGCTTGTTGACTGATGTAGATTCTAGTAGGCACACTACTTTACAATCGTAGTTCTGCATGAGATTTTTTGACCCTGTTGCTTATTGTACCTTGCTTATTGCAGTGTGTGCGGTGATTGATAGAAAAATCTATAGAAAGCTTTTGGTTCAAAATAAAAACGGGGGAATTGTTGGGGACTGGCTCGCTGCGCGTAATCACATTGATATCATGCAGCTGCAAGATAAGGAAATGGCGGATTACCGCACCCAGCTGGTCTAGAGAAACAAGAGCAAAGACACGTACGCAAGGCTTGTCTGGGAACTCTTGTGAGAAATCCCAGGCAATTAGAAACAATGATAGTAGAGGGCATACTGCCCTGGGAGTTATAGTTAGATTAGAAATGGGAACTAGCGGATAGAAGAATGCGGAACTAACAGATAGGGCAGTAGATGACGCTTACCAATAAGGAGCTTGGCTTTTGCAATATGTATGAGCTAATTATTCTGTACACGATAAAAGACAATTGAGCTATCCATTAAAGCTGAAGCATACTTAACACTCATATTGAGCGTTTGTGTCTTCCCTCCGTCGACAACAGACCCCTAGCTATAATATGATACGTATCCACCCTAGCAGAGACAAACCGAGCTCCTTTTGACCTCACAGAGGGTGAATCTGAGCTAGTCTCAGGGTTTAACGTTGAATACGCCGCAGGACCCTTCGCCTTATTCTTCCTAGCTGAATATGCGAACATTATGCTAATAAATACACTTACAGCCATCATATTCCTAAACCCAAGCGCCCTAGGGCCACCCACAGAACTATTCCCCGTCATCCTAGCCACAAAAGTCCTCCTACTATCTTCTGGTTTCTTATGGGTCCGAGCTTCATACCCACGATTCCGATATGACCAACTAATGCACCTACTATGAAAAAACTTCCTACCCCTCACACTAGCTCTGTGCCTCTGACACATCAGCATACCTATCTGCTATGCAGGCCTACCTCCTTACATAAGGAAATGTGCCTGAACTACAAAGGGTCACTATGATAAAGTGAACATAGAGGTATAACAGCCCTCTCATTTCCTGTTGACCTTAGAAAAGTAGGAATTGAACCCACACAAGAGAAATCAAAATTCTCCATACTTCCCTTATATTATTTTCTAGTAGAGTCAGCTAATCAAGCTATCGGGCCCATACCCCAAAAATGATGGTTTAACCCCCTCCTCTACTAATGAACCCTTACGCGACCCCAATCATAACCTTCAGCCTCATCTTGGGCACCACAATCACAATTTCCAGCAACCACTGAGTTCTGGCCTGGACAGGACTGGAGATCAACGCACTAGCCATCATTCCCCTAATTGCCAAATCCCACCACCCACGAGCAGTAGAAGCCGCAACGAAATACTTCCTAACCCAAGCAGCTGCTTCCGCCCTGGTCCTATTCTCTAGCATAACCAATGCCTGAGTCACCGGCCAATGAGACATCACACAAATAAACCACCCAACCTCCTGTCTACTACTGACAGCAGCAATCGCTATTAAACTGGGCCTAGTGCCATTTCACTTCTGATTCCCAGAAGTACTACAAGGATCGCCACTAATAACAGCCCTGCTACTCTCGACCCTCATAAAATTCCCCCCACTAACCCTGCTCCTACTAACATCCAAATCCCTCGACCCAGCTCTACTCACCGCCATGGCCCTAGCCTCAACAGCACTAGGAGGCTGAATAGGACTGAACCAAACACAAACACGCAAAATCCTAGCCTTCTCGTCCATCTCCCACTTAGGCTGAATCGCCATCATCCTAGTTTACAGCCCCAAATTGGCCTTACTTACCTTCTACCTATACACAATCATAACATCAGCCGTATTCCTAGCCCTTAACAAAATCAAAGCCCTTAACCTATCCATGATCACAACCTCATGAACAAAAACCCCAGTGCTAAACGCCACCCTAATACTAGTACTTTTATCCCTAGCAGGCCTCCCCCCATTAACAGGCTTTATACCAAAGTGACTTATCATCCAAGAACTAACTAAACAGGAAATAACACCAGCAGCCATGGCAATTGCCATGCTATCACTGCTCAGCCTCTTCTTCTACCTACGCCTCGCATACCACTCAACAATTACCCTTCCCCCCAACTCCTCTAACCACATAAAACAATGATACACTAGCAAAGCCCCAAGCACACCTACTGCGGTCCTTGCCTCACTATCAATCCTCTTACTTCCCCTGTCCCCAATAATACATGCCATTGTCTAGAAACTTAGGATAACACCCCAAACCGAAGGCCTTCAAAGCCTTAAATAAGAGTTAAACCCTCTTAGTTTCTGCACATTAAGACTTACAGAATATTAACCTGTATCTTCTGAATGCAAGTCAGACGCTTTAATTAAGCTAAAGCCTCCCTAGACAGATGGGCTTCGATCCCACAAAACTCTAGTTAACAGCTAAATGCCTAAACCAATTGGCTTCTGCCTACAAAGACCCTGACGCACCCTAGTGCGCATCGATGAGCTTGCAACTCAACATGAATTTCACTACAGAGCCGATAAGAAGAGGAATTAAACCTCTGTAAAAAGGACTACAGCCTAACGCTTCAACACTCAGCCATCTTACCCGTCACCTTCATCAACCGATGACTATTTTCCACTAACCATAAGGATATTGGCACCCTGTACCTCATCTTCGGGGCATGAGCAGGAATAGTCGGCACCGCACTCAGCCTATTAATCCGCGCAGAACTAGGACAACCAGGAACTCTCCTAGGCGACGACCAAATTTACAATGTAATCGTTACCGCTCACGCCTTTGTAATAAGCTTCTTTATAGTCATACCCATCATGATCGGAGGATTCGGCAACTGATTAGTCCCCCTCATAATCGGTGCCCCCGACATAGCATTCCCGCGAATAAACAACATAAGCTTTTGACTCCTCCCCCCATCATTCCTCCTCCTACTAGCCTCATCCACTGTAGAAGCTGGCGCCGGCACAGGCTGAACTGTCTACCCTCCCCTAGCAGGTAACCTTGCCCACGCCGGAGCTTCAGTAGACCTGGCTATCTTCTCACTCCACTTAGCCGGTATCTCCTCCATCCTTGGGGCCATCAACTTTATCACCACAGCCATCAACATAAAACCCCCCGCACTCTCACAATACCAAACCCCACTATTTGTCTGATCCGTACTAATTACCGCCATCCTACTCCTTCTATCACTCCCCGTACTCGCCGCCGGTATTACAATATTACTAACTGATCGAAACCTAAACACCACATTCTTCGACCCCGCTGGAGGAGGAGACCCAATCCTGTACCAACACCTATTCTGATTCTTCGGACACCCAGAAGTCTATATTCTGATCCTACCGGGGTTCGGAATCATCTCACACGTAGTCACGTACTACTCAGGCAAAAAGGAGCCCTTCGGCTACATGGGAATAGTCTGAGCCATACTATCCATCGGCTTCCTAGGATTCATCGTCTGAGCTCACCACATGTTTACAGTAGGAATAGACGTTGATACCCGAGCCTACTTTACATCAGCCACTATAATCATTGCCATCCCTACCGGAATCAAAGTATTTAGCTGACTAGCCACCCTGCACGGAGGAACAATCAAATGAGACCCCCCCAATACTATGAGCTCTAGGATTTATCTTCCTATTTACCATCGGAGGATTAACAGGAATCGTTCTTGCAAACTCTTCCCTAGACATCGCCCTGCACGACACGTACTACGTAGTTGCCCACTTCCACTACGTCCTATCCATAGGCGCCGTCTTTGCCATTCTAGCAGGATTTACTCACTGATTCCCACTACTCACTGGGTTTACCCTACACCAAACATGAGCAAAAGCCCACTTCGGGGTAATATTTACAGGAGTAAACCTAACGTTCTTCCCCCAGCACTTCCTAGGCCTAGCAGGAATACCCCGACGATACTCGGACTATCCCGACGCCTACACACTATGAAACACCATTTCCTCCATCGGCTCCCTAATCTCAATAGTAGCCGTAATCATACTAATATTCATCATCTGAGAAGCCTTTCCGGCCAAACGAAAAGTCCTACAACCAGAACTAACTACCACAAACGTTGAATGAATCCACGGCTGCCCTCCCCCATACCATACTTTCGAGGAACCGGCCTTCGTCCAAGTACAAGAAAGGAAGGAATCGAACCCTCACATGCTGGTTTCAAGCCAACTGCATTAACCGCTCATGCTTCTTTCTTATGAGACGTTAGTAAACCAATTACATAGCCTTGTCAAGACTAAATCACAGGTAAAAATCCTGTACATCTCATGTGGCCAACCACTCCCAACTAGGATTCCAAGACGCCTCATCACCCATCATAGAAGAACTCGTTGAATTCCACGACCACGCCCTAATCGTTGCCCTAGCTATCTGCAGCCTAGTTCTCTACCTTTTAGCCCACATACTAACAGAAAAACTCTCGTCCAATGCTGTAGACGCCCAAGAAGTAGAGCTGATCTGGACAATCCTACCTGCTATCGTCCTGGTACTCCTCGCCCTCCCATCCCTACAAATCCTCTACATAATGGACAAAATCGATGAACCAGACCTCACCCTAAAAGCCATCGGCCACCAATGATACTGAAGCTACGAATACACAGACTTCAAAGACCTATCATTCGACTCCTACATAGTGCCCACCCCAGACTTACCCAACGGCCACTTCCGACTGCTAGAAGTTGACCACCGCGTAGTTATCCCAATAGAATCCCCCATCCGCGTGATCATTACTGCAGGAGACGTACTCCACTCCTGAGCAGTCCCAACGCTCGGAGTTAAAACAGACGCAATCCCAGGCCGACTAAACCAAACTTCATTCATTACCACCCGGCCTGGGATTTTTTACGGACAATGCTCAGAAATTTGCGGGGCTAATCACAGCTACATACCCATTGTAGTAGAATCAACCCCACTCCCACATTTCGAGGCCTGATCGTCCCTTCTATCATCATCCTAATCATTAAGAAGCTATGCAACAGCACTTGCCTTTTAAGCTAGCCAAAGAGGGACTTCCCCCTCCTTAATGATATGCCACAGCTTAACCCCGCACCATGATTTTCAATCATAATTATAACCTGATTAACCCTAGCACTCCTCATCCAACCAAAACTACTAGCCTTCACCACAACCAACCCCCCATCAAATAAGACCTCCCTCACTACCAAACCCACACCATGATCCTGACCATGAACCTAAGCTTCTTTGACCAATTTTCCAGCCCCAATCTATTCGGCATCCCCTTAATCCTACTATCCCTACTCTTCCCAGCCCTACTATTCCCGTCCCCAAACAACCGATGAATCAACAACCGCCTTTCTACTATCCAAACATGACTCCTTCACCTAATCACAAAACAACTAATAGTCCCACTCAACAAAAATGGCCACAAATGAGCCATAATATTTACATCCCTAATAATCATACTTCTTACAATCAACCTTCTAGGCCTCCTTCCATATACATTCACCCCAACCACCCAACTATCTATGAACATAGCCCTAGCCTTCCCACTATGGCTCGCCACACTACTAACAGGCCTACGAAACCAACCATCAGCCTCTTTAGCCCACCTATTACCCGAAGGTACCCCTACACCCCTAATCCCCGCACTAATCCTGATCGAAACAACCAGCCTACTAATCCGCCCCCTAGCCCTCGGAGTCCGCCTTACAGCCAACCTTACAGCAGGACACTTACTCATCCAACTCATCTCTACAGCCTCCATTGCATTAATACCCACCCTTCCTGCAGTATCCATCCTAACAATAATCATCCTACTACTCCTAACCATCCTAGAAGTAGCAGTAGCCATAATCCAGGCCTACGTCTTCGTGCTCCTTCTAAGCCTATACTTACAAGAAAACATCTAATGGCACACCAAGCACACTCATACCACATAGTTGACCCAAGCCCTTGACCAATCTTCGGGGCAGCCGCCGCCCTACTCACAACCTCAGGATTAATCATGTGATTCCACTACAACTCATCCATACTACTAACCCTAGGCCTCATCTCAATACTCCTAGTAATACTCCAATGATGACGAGACATTGTACGAGAAAGCACCTTCCAAGGCCATCACACTCCCACAGTCCAAAAAGGCCTACGATACGGCATAATCCTTTTCATCACATCCGAAGCATTCTTCTTCTTAGGGTTCTTCTGAGCGTTCTTCCACTCGAGCCTGGCCCCAACCCCAGAACTAGGAGGCCAATGACCCCCAACAGGAATTAAACCACTCAACCCGATAGAAGTCCCCCTACTAAACACAGCCATCCTACTAGCCTCAGGCGTTACCGTAACGTGAGCCCATCACAGCATCACAGAAGGAAACCGAAAACACGCCATCCACGCCCTAACCCTAACGATCCTCCTGGGATTCTACTTCACAGCCCTACAAGCAATAGAATACCACGAAGCCCCATTCTCAATCGCCGATAGCGTCTACGGATCTACCTTCTTCGTTGCCACTGGATTCCACGGACTCCACGTAATCATCGGATCCTCCTTCCTGACCGTCTGCCTCTTCCGACTGATCAAGTTCCACTTTACATCAGACCACCACTTCGGATTCGAGGCAGCAGCCTGATACTGACACTTCGTAGACGTCATCTGACTATTCCTCTACATAACCATCTACTGATGAGGATCTTGCTCTTCTAGTATATTAATTACAATTGACTTCCAATCTCTAGAATCTGGTATAAACCCAGAGGAGAGCAATGAACGCACTCATGTTCATATTCGCCCTATCATCAATCCTAAGCGCCGCCCTAACCGCATTAAACTTCTGACTCGCCCAAATAAACCCCGACTCAGAGAAACTCTCACCGTACGAATGTGGATTCGACCCACTTGGATCTGCTCGATTACCATTCTCAGTCCGATTCTTCCTCAGTAGCCATCCTGTTCGTCCTATTCGACCTAGAAATCGCCCTCCTACTCCCCCTGCCATGAGCCGTCCAACTCCAATCCCCCCTAATGACCCTCACCTGAACTGTAGTGATCCTCCTTCTCCTAACACTCGGACTGGCCTACGAGTGAATTCAAGGGGGCCTAGAATGAGCAGAATAACAGAAAGTTAGTCTAACCAAAAAGATAGCTGGTTTCGACCCAGCAGATTACAGCCAACCCTGTAACTTTCTTATGTCGCCCCTACATTTAAGCTTCTACTCAGCCTTCATTTTCAGCGGACTAGGACTAGCCTTCCACCGAACCCACCTAGTATCCGCCCTACTATGCCTTGAAAGCATAATATTATCGATATTCGTAGGCCTATCAATATGATCCATCGAAAACCAAGTCTCCTCATTCACCATGGTACCAATTCTCATGCTAACCTTCTCAGCGTGTGAGGCGGGCACAGGCCTGGCCATCCTAGTAGCCTCCACCCGCACACATGGCTCCGACCATCTACACAACCTAAACCTCCTGCAATGCTAAAAATCATCCTACCCACAATCATACTTCTTCCAACAGCCCTGCTGTCTCCACCAAAATTTCTATGGACTAACACCACCTTATACAGCCTCCTAATCGCTGCCCTAAGCCTACAGTGATTAATCCCAACCTACTACCCCTACAAATTTTTATCCAACTGAACAGGAATTGACCAAATCTCATCCCCCCTCCTAGTACTATCCTGCTGACTACTCCCACTCATAATCATAGCAAGCCAAAACCACCTGCAACAAGAACCCCTACAACGCAAACGAATCTTTATCTCAACCTTAGTCGCAGTCCAGCCATTCATCCTACTAGCCTTTTCCACCACAGAACTAGCACTATTTTACATCTCATTTGAAGCAACCCTCATTCCCACCCTAATCTTAATCACCCGATGGGGGAACCAACCAGAACGCCTAAGCGCTGGCATCTACCTGCTATTCTACACGCCAGTAAGCTCTCTACCCCTGCTAATCACAATCATACACCTATACGTGAAAATTGGCACCCTGCACCTGCCAACCCTACAACTAACCCACCCAACCCTATCCACCTCATGGACAGGAATACTATCAGGTCTAGCACTGCTCATAGCATTCATAGTAAAAGCCCCACTATATGGCCTACACCTCTGACTGCCAAAAGCCCACGTAGAAGCACCCATCGCAGGCTCAATACTCCTCGCCGCCCTACTACTAAAGCTAGGAGGATACGGAATTATACGAGTCACTCTATTTATGGGCCCACTGTCCAACCTCCTGCACTACCCCTTCCTAACCCTGGCCCTATGAGGCGCCCTAATGACTAGCTCAATCTGCCTACGACAGACAGACCTAAAATCACTAATCGCTTATTCATCCGTTAGCCACATAGGCCTAGTTATCGCCGCAGGAATAATCCAAACCCACTGATCATTCTCAGGGGCAATGATCCTAATAATTTCCCATGGACTAACTTCCTCCATACTATTCTGCCTAGCCAACACAAACTATGAACGTACGCACAGCCGAATTCTACTACTCACACGAGGCCTACAACCTCTCCTACCACTCATAGCTACCTGATGATTGCTGGCCAATCTAACAAACATAGCCTTACCCCCAACAACAAACCTCATAGCAGAGCTAACCATTATAATCACCTTATTCAACTGATCTGCCTTCACGATCATCCTAACAGGAATCGCAACCCTACTAACCGCCTCCTACACCTTATTCATACTACTAATGACCCAACGAGGCTCAATCCCCTCCCACATCACATCTATGCAAAACTCAACCACGCGAGAACACCTGCTCATAACACTCCACATTATCCCAATATTCCTCCTAATCCTCAAACCCGAACTGATCTCCGGAATCCCCTCATGCAAGTATAGTTTAAACCAAACATTAGACTGTGATTCTAAGAATAGAAGTTCAAACCTTCTTACCTGCCGAGGGGAGGGTTTAACCAACAAGAGCTGCTAACTCTTACATCTGAGCCTAAAACCTCAGCCCCCTTACTTTTAAAGGATAACAGCAATCCACTGGTCTTAGGAACCACCCATCTTGGTGCAAATCCAAGTAAAAGTAGTGAACCCCACACTACTAATCAACTCCCTCACACTACTCACGCTGACAATCCTCCTAACCCCAATCATCCTGCCATTTCTATTTAAAAACTTTAAAAACACCCCACAAGCCACCACCCGCGCTGTTAAAACCGCATTCCTAATTAGCCTAGCCCCTACAACCGCATTCATCTACTCGGGAGTAGAATCTGTCACCTGCCACTGGGAGTGAAAATTCATTATAAACTTTAAAATCCCCCTGAGCCTAAAAATAGACCAATACTCAATAACATTTCTTCCAATCGCCCTATTTGTAACATGATCAATCCTACAATTCGCCATATGATACATGGCCTCAGAGCCATACGTAACAAAATTTTTCACCTACCTACTGACATTCCTAGTCGCCATACTCCTCCTAACAACCGCAAACAACATATTCCTCCTATTCGTAGGCTGGGAAGGAGTACGAATCATGTCCTTCCTTCTCATCGGCTGATGACAAGGCCGAGCAGATGCCAACACCGCCGCCCTACGAGCCGTAATCTACAACCGAATCGGAGACGTCGGACTGATCCTGAGCATAGCATGACTAGCTTCAACATTCAACACCTGAGAGATCCAACAAGCCGTACACCCCCACCAAACCCCAATCCTCCCCCTCATAGGATTAATCCTCGCAGCCGCAGGAAAATCCGCCCAATTTGGACTCCACCCATGACTGCCCGCAGCAATAGAAGGCCCCACCCCAGTATCAGCCCTACTGCACTCCAGTACCATAGTAGTAGCCGGAATCTTCCTGCTCATCCGCATGCACCCCCTGCTAGCCACCAACCAGACAGCCCTAACTGCCTGCCTATGCCTAGGTGCTCTATCAACCCTATTCGCTGCCACATGCGCCCTAACCCAAAATGACATCAAAAAAATCATTGCTTTCTCAACATCCAGCCAACTAGGACTAATAATAGTCACTATCGGACTAAACCTCCCACAACTAGCCTTCCTACACATCTCAACCCATGCCTTCTTTAAAGCCATACTATTCCTATGCTCAGGGTCTATCATCCACAACCTAAACGGAGAACAAGATATCCGAAAGATAGGAGGCCTACAGAAAATACTCCCAGTCACTACTTCCTGCCTAACCATCGGAAACCTGGCGCTGATAGGAACCCCATTCCTAGCCGGATTCTACTCAAAAGACCTCATCATCGAAAGCTTAAACACATCATACCTAAATACTTGAGCCCTACTCCTAACCCTTATAGCCACAGCATTCACCGCAACCTACAGCATCCGCATAACCATCCTAGTCCAAGCTGGACAAACCCGAATCCCCCCAATAGTATCAATAAACGAAAACAACCCACTAATCACCGCCCCCCTAACCCGACTCGCCCTAGGCAGCATTACAGCAGGAATAATCATTACCTCTTTCATCACACCAACCAAAACCCCCCCAATAACCATACCCCTTATCACCAAAACCGCTGCCATCCTCATAACAATCCTAGGAATCATCCTAGGCCCCTCATGTACAGGGCCACACCCCTCTAACGGCGCAAGCTTACATAGAAACATTATTAACAGACCTAGACAGATACAAAAACCCCTACAAGACCACGTATTAACTAACCCTGTTAACCCGACTCAGGAGCGCCTATAAGAGCGATTAAAATCTGTGAAAGGAACTCGGCAAATTAATAAGGCCCGACTGTTTACCAAAAACATAGCCTTCAGCAAATTAAACAAGTATTGAAGGTGATGCCTGCCCGGTGACTTAGGTTTAACGGCCGCGGTATCCTAACCGTGCAAAGATAGCGCAATCAATTGTCCCATAAATCGAGACTTGTATGAATGGCTAAACGAGGTCTTAACTGTCTCTCACAGATAATCAGTGAAATTGATCTCCCCGTGCAAAAGCGGGGATGTGAACATAAGACGAGAAGACCCTGTGGAACTTAAAAATCAACGACCACCGCGAATCCTCAATCAACCCCACTGGGGCCACTACCATCGCAGAGCCTGGTCGATATTTTTCGGTTGGGGCGACCTTGGAGGAGAACAAATCCTCCAAAAACAAGACCATACCTCTTTACCTAGAGCTACCCCTCAAAGTGCTAACAGTGACCAGACCCAATATAATTGATTAATGGACCAAGCTACCCCAGGGATAACAGCGCAATCCCCCTCAAGAGCCCATATCGACAGGGGGGTTTACGACCTCGATGTTGGATCAGGACATCCTAATGGTGCAGCCGCTATTAAGGGTTCGTTTGTTCAACGATTAACAGTCCTACGTGATCTGAGTTCAGACCGGAGCAATCCAGGTCGGTTTCTATCTATGACACACTCTCCCCAGTACGAAAGGACCGGGAAAGTGGGGCCAATACCACAAGCACGCCCCCCCCCCTCTAAGCAGTGAAACCAACTAAACCGTGAAGAGGGCCTTCCCCCACCACTTTCAATCCTAGAAAAGGACCAGCTAGAGTGGCAGAGCCCGGCAAGTGCAGAAGGCTTAAGCCCTTTCCCCAGAGGTTCAAATCCTCTCCCTAGCTTCACCCATGATTCAAATAACAACACTAAGCTGCCTCATTATATCCCTCCTATACATCATCCCAATCCTGATTGCCGTAGCCTTCCTAACCCTAGTAGAACGGAAAATCCTAAGCTACATACAATCCCGCAAAGGCCCTAACGTTGTTGGGCCTTTTGGCCTACTTCAACCATTTGCGGACGGACTGAAACTATTTACCAAAGAGCCCATCCGACCCTCTACCTCTTCCCCACTTCTATTCATTCTGATACCAATACTAGCCCTTGTCCTAGCCCTCACCACTTGAGCACCACTACCACTCCCATTTCCCCTAGCAGATCTAAACCTCGGAGTTCTCTTCCTAATAGCCATGTCAAGCCTAGCCGTCTACTCAGTCCTATGATCAGGCTGAGCCTCGAACTCAAAATACGCACTAATCGGAGCCCTACGGGCAGTAGCACAGACCATTTCATACGAAGTGACACTGGCCATAATCCTGCTATCAATAATCATACTAAGCGGAAGCTACACACTCAGCTCCTTTGCCGTCGCACAGGAGCCTCTATACTTCATTTTCTCCTCATGACCCCTAGCAATAATATGATACGTATCCACCCTAGCAGAGACAAACCGAGCTCCTTTTGACCTCACAGAGGGTGAATCTGAGCTAGTCTCAGGGTTTAACGTTGAATACGCCGCAGGACCCTTCGCCTTATTCTTCCTAGCTGAATATGCGAACATTATGCTAATAAATACACTTACAGCCATCATATTCCTAAACCCAAGCGCCCTAGGGCCACCCACAGAACTATTCCCCGTCATCCTAGCCACAAAAGTCCTCCTACTATCTTCTGGTTTCTTATGGGTCCGAGCTTCATACCCACGATTCCGATATGACCAACTAATGCACCTACTATGAAAAAACTTCCTACCCCTCACACTAGCTCTGTGCCTCTGACACATCAGCATACCTATCTGCTATGCAGGCCTACCTCCTTACATAAGGAAATGTGCCTGAACTACAAAGGGTCACTATGATAAAGTGAACATAGAGGTATAACAGCCCTCTCATTTCCTGTTGACCTTAGAAAAGTAGGAATTGAACCCACACAAGAGAAATCAAAATTCTCCATACTTCCCTTATATTATTTTCTAGTAGAGTCAGCTAATCAAGCTATCGGGCCCATACCCCGAAAATGATGGTTTAACCCCCTCCTCTACTAATGAACCCTTACGCGACCCCAATCATAACCTTCAGCCTCATCTTGGGCACCACAATCACAATTTCCAGCAACCACTGAGTTCTGGCCTGGACAGGACTGGAGATCAACACACTAGCCATCATTCCCCTAATTGCCAAATCCCACCACCCACGAGCAGTAGAAGCCGCAACGAAATACTTCCTAACCCAAGCAGCTGCTTCCGCCCTGGTCCTATTCTCTAGCATAACCAATGCCTGAGTCACTGGCCAATGAGACATCACACAAATAAACCACCCAACCTCCTGTCTACTACTGACAGCAGCAATCGCTATTAAACTGGGCCTAGTGCCATTTCACTTCTGATTCCCAGAAGTACTACAAGGATCGCCACTAATAACAGCCCTGCTACTCTCGACCCTCATAAAATTCCCCCCACTAACCCTGCTCCTACTAACATCCAAATCCCTCGACCCAGCTCTACTCACCGCCATGGCCCTAGCCTCAACAGCACTAGGAGGCTGAATAGGACTGAACCAAACACAAACACGCAAAATCCTAGCCTTCTCGTCCATCTCCCACTTAGGCTGAATCGCCATCATCCTAGTTTACAGCCCCAAATTGGCCTTACTTACCTTCTACCTATACACAATCATAACATCAGCCGTATTCCTAGCCCTTAACAAAATCAAAGCCCTTAACCTATCCATGATCACAACCTCATGAACAAAAACCCCAGTGCTAAACGCCACCCTAATACTAGTACTTTTATCCCTAGCAGGCCTCCCCCCATTAACAGGCTTTATACCAAAGTGACTTATCATCCAAGAACTAACTAAACAGGAAATAACACCAGCAGCCATGGCAATTGCCATGCTATCACTGCTCAGCCTCTTCTTCTACCTACGCCTCGCATACCACTCAACAATTACCCTTCCCCCCAACTCCTCTAACCACATAAAACAATGATACACTAGCAAAGCCCCAAGCACACCTACTGCGGTCCTTGCCTCACTATCAATCCTCTTACTTCCCCTGTCCCCAATAATACATGCCATTGTCTAGAAACTTAGGATAACACCCCAAACCGAAGGCCTTCAAAGCCTTAAATAAGAGTTAAACCCTCTTAGTTTCTGCACATTAAGACTTACAGAATATTAACCTGTATCTTCTGAATGCAAGTCAGACGCTTTAATTAAGCTAAAGCCTCCCTAGACAGATGGGCTTCGATCCCACAAAACTCTAGTTAACAGCTAAATGCCTAAACCAATTGGCTTCTGCCTACAAAGACCCTGACGCACCCTAGTGCGCATCGATGAGCTTGCAACTCAACATGAATTTCACTACAGAGCCGATAAGAAGAGGAATTAAACCTCTGTAAAAAGGACTACAGCCTAACGCTTCAACACTCAGCCATCTTACCCGTCACCTTCATCAACCGATGACTATTTTCCACTAACCATAAGGATATTGGCACCCTGTACCTCATCTTCGGGGCATGAGCAGGAATAGTCGGCACCGCACTCAGCCTATTAATCCGCGCAGAACTAGGACAACCAGGAACTCTCCTAGGCGACGACCAAATTTACAATGTAATCGTTACCGCTCACGCCTTTGTAATAAGCTTCTTTATAGTCATACCCATCATGATCGGAGGATTCGGCAACTGATTAGTCCCCCTCATAATCGGTGCCCCCGACATAGCATTCCCGCGAATAAACAACATAAGCTTTTGACTCCTCCCCCCATCATTCCTCCTCCTACTAGCCTCATCCACTGTAGAAGCTGGCGCCGGCACAGGCTGAACTGTCTACCCTCCCCTAGCAGGTAACCTTGCCCACGCCGGAGCTTCAGTAGACCTGGCTATCTTCTCACTCCACTTAGCCGGTATCTCCTCCATCCTTGGGGCCATCAACTTTATCACCACAGCCATCAACATAAAACCCCCCGCACTCTCACAATACCAAACCCCACTATTTGTCTGATCCGTACTAATTACCGCCATCCTACTCCTTCTATCACTCCCCGTACTCGCCGCCGGTATTACAATATTACTAACTGATCGAAACCTAAACACCACATTCTTCGACCCCGCTGGAGGAGGAGACCCAATCCTGTACCAACACCTATTCTGATTCTTCGGACACCCAGAAGTCTATATTCTGATCCTACCGGGGTTCGGAATCATCTCACACGTAGTCACGTACTACTCAGGCAAAAAGAAGCCCTTCGGCTACATGGGAATAGTCTGAGCCATACTATCCATCGGCTTCCTAGGATTCATCGTCTGAGCTCACCACATGTTTACAGTAGGAATAGACGTTGATACCCGAGCCTACTTTACATCAGCCACTATAATCATTGCCATCCCTACCGGAATCAAAGTATTTAGCTGACTAGCCACCCTGCACGGAGGAACAATCAAATGAGACCCCCCCAATACTATGAGCTCTAGGATTTATCTTCCTATTTACCATCGGAGGATTAACAGGAATCGTTCTTGCAAACTCTTCCCTAGACATCGCCCTGCACGACACGTACTACGTAGTTGCCCACTTCCACTACGTCCTATCCATAGGCGCCGTCTTTGCCATTCTAGCAGGATTTACTCACTGATTCCCACTACTCACTGGGTTTACCCTACACCAAACATGAGCAAAAGCCCACTTCGGGGTAATATTTACAGGAGTAAACCTAACGTTCTTCCCCCAGCACTTCCTAGGCCTAGCAGGAATACCCCGACGATACTCGGACTATCCCGACGCCTACACACTATGAAACACCATTTCCTCCATCGGCTCCCTAATCTCAATAGTAGCCGTAATCATACTAATATTCATCATCTGAGAAGCCTTTCCGGCCAAACGAAAAGTCCTACAACCAGAACTAACTACCACAAACGTTGAATGAATCCACGGCTGCCCTCCCCCATACCATACTTTCGAGGAACCGGCCTTCGTCCAAGTACAAGAAAGGAAGGAATCGAACCCTCACATGCTGGTTTCAAGCCAACTGCATTAACCGCTCATGCTTCTTTCTTATGAGACGTTAGTAAACCAATTACATAGCCTTGTCAAGACTAAATCACAGGTAAAAATCCTGTACATCTCATGTGGCCAACCACTCCCAACTAGGATTCCAAGACGCCTCATCACCCATCATAGAAGAACTCGTTGAATTCCACGACCACGCCCTAATCGTTGCCCTAGCTATCTGCAGCCTAGTTCTCTACCTTTTAGCCCACATACTAACAGAAAAACTCTCGTCCAATGCTGTAGACGCCCAAGAAGTAGAGCTGATCTGGACAATCCTACCTGCTATCGTCCTGGTACTCCTCGCCCTCCCATCCCTACAAATCCTCTACATAATGGACAAAATCGATGAACCAGACCTCACCCTAAAAGCCATCGGCCACCAATGATACTGAAGCTACGAATACACAGACTTCAAAGACCTATCATTCGACTCCTACATAGTGCCCACCCCAGACTTACCCAACGGCCACTTCCGACTGCTAGAAGTTGACCACCGCGTAGTTATCCCAATAGAATCCCCCATCCGCGTGATCATTACTGCAGGAGACGTACTCCACTCCTGAGCAGTCCCAACGCTCGGAGTTAAAACAGACGCAATCCCAGGCCGACTAAACCAAACTTCATTCATTACCACCCGGCCTGGGATTTTTTACGGACAATGCTCAGAAATTTGCGGGGCTAATCACAGCTACATACCCATTGTAGTAGAATCAACCCCACTCCCACATTTCGAGGCCTGATCGTCCCTTCTATCATCATCCTAATCATTAAGAAGCTATGCAACAGCACTTGCCTTTTAAGCTAGCCAAAGAGGGACTTCCCCCTCCTTAATGATATGCCACAGCTTAACCCCGCACCATGATTTTCAATCATAATTATAACCTGATTAACCCTAGCACTCCTCATCCAACCAAAACTACTAGCCTTCACCACAACCAACCCCCCATCAAATAAGACCTCCCTCACTACCAAACCCACACCATGATCCTGACCATGAACCTAAGCTTCTTTGACCAATTTTCCAGCCCCAATCTATTCGGCATCCCCTTAATCCTACTATCCCTACTCTTCCCAGCCCTACTATTCCCGTCCCCAAACAACCGATGAATCAACAACCGCCTTTCTACTATCCAAACATGACTCCTTCACCTAATCACAAAACAACTAATAGTCCCACTCAACAAAAATGGCCACAAATGAGCCATAATATTTACATCCCTAATAATCATACTTCTTACAATCAACCTTCTAGGCCTCCTTCCATATACATTCACCCCAACCACCCAACTATCTATGAACATAGCCCTAGCCTTCCCACTATGGCTCGCCACACTACTAACAGGCCTACGAAACCAACCATCAGCCTCTTTAGCCCACCTATTACCCGAAGGTACCCCTACACCCCTAATCCCCGCACTAATCCTGATCGAAACAACCAGCCTACTAATCCGCCCCCTAGCCCTCGGAGTCCGCCTTACAGCCAACCTTACAGCAGGACACTTACTCATCCAACTCATCTCTACAGCCTCCATTGCATTAATACCCACCCTTCCTGCAGTATCCATCCTAACAATAATCATCCTACTACTCCTAACCATCCTAGAAGTAGCAGTAGCCATAATCCAGGCCTACGTCTTCGTGCTCCTTCTAAGCCTATACTTACAAGAAAACATCTAATGGCACACCAAGCACACTCATACCACATAGTTGACCCAAGCCCTTGACCAATCTTCGGGGCAGCCGCCGCCCTACTCACAACCTCAGGATTAATCATGTGATTCCACTACAACTCATCCATACTACTAACCCTAGGCCTCATCTCAATACTCCTAGTAATACTCCAATGATGACGAGACATTGTACGAGAAAGCACCTTCCAAGGCCATCACACTCCCACAGTCCAAAAAGGCCTACGATACGGCATAATCCTTTTCATCACATCCGAAGCATTCTTCTTCTTAGGGTTCTTCTGAGCGTTCTTCCACTCGAGCCTGGCCCCAACCCCAGAACTAGGAGGCCAATGACCCCCAACAGGAATTAAACCACTCAACCCGATAGAAGTCCCCCTACTAAACACAGCCATCCTACTAGCCTCAGGCGTTACCGTAACGTGAGCCCATCACAGCATCACAGAAGGAAACCGAAAACACGCCATCCACGCCCTAACCCTAACGATCCTCCTGGGATTCTACTTCACAGCCCTACAAGCAATAGAATACCACGAAGCCCCATTCTCAATCGCCGATAGCGTCTACGGATCTACCTTCTTCGTTGCCACTGGATTCCACGGACTCCACGTAATCATCGGATCCTCCTTCCTGACCGTCTGCCTCTTCCGACTGATCAAGTTCCACTTTACATCAGACCACCACTTCGGATTCGAGGCAGCAGCCTGATACTGACACTTCGTAGACGTCATCTGACTATTCCTCTACATAACCATCTACTGATGAGGATCTTGCTCTTCTAGTATATTAATTACAATTGACTTCCAATCTCTAGAATCTGGTATAAACCCAGAGGAGAGCAATGAACGCACTCATGTTCATATTCGCCCTATCATCAATCCTAAGCGCCGCCCTAACCGCATTAAACTTCTGACTCGCCCAAATAAACCCCGACTCAGAGAAACTCTCACCGTACGAATGTGGATTCGACCCACTTGGATCTGCTCGATTACCATTCTCAGTCCGATTCTTCCTCAGTAGCCATCCTGTTCGTCCTATTCGACCTAGAAATCGCCCTCCTACTCCCCCTGCCATGAGCCGTCCAACTCCAATCCCCCCTAATGACCCTCACCTGAACTGTAGTGATCCTCCTTCTCCTAACACTCGGACTGGCCTACGAGTGAATTCAAGGGGGCCTAGAATGAGCAGAATAACAGAAAGTTAGTCTAACCAAAAAGATAGCTGGTTTCGACCCAGCAGATTACAGCCAACCCTGTAACTTTCTTATGTCGCCCCTACATTTAAGCTTCTACTCAGCCTTCATTTTCAGCGGACTAGGACTAGCCTTCCACCGAACCCACCTAGTATCCGCCCTACTATGCCTTGAAAGCATAATATTATCGATATTCGTAGGCCTATCAATATGATCCATCGAAAACCAAGTCTCCTCATTCACCATGGTACCAATTCTCATGCTAACCTTCTCAGCGTGTGAGGCGGGCACAGGCCTGGCCATCCTAGTAGCCTCCACCCGCACACATGGCTCCGACCATCTACACAACCTAAACCTCCTGCAATGCTAAAAATCATCCTACCCACAATCATACTTCTTCCAACAGCCCTGCTGTCTCCACCAAAATTTCTATGGACTAACACCACCTTATACAGCCTCCTAATCGCTGCCCTAAGCCTACAGTGATTAATCCCAACCTACTACCCCTACAAATTTTTATCCAACTGAACAGGAATTGACCAAATCTCATCCCCCCTCCTAGTACTATCCTGCTGACTACTCCCACTCATAATCATAGCAAGCCAAAACCACCTGCAACAAGAACCCCTACAACGCAAACGAATCTTTATCTCAACCTTAGTCGCAGTCCAGCCATTCATCCTACTAGCCTTTTCCACCACAGAACTAGCACTATTTTACATCTCATTTGAAGCAACCCTCATTCCCACCCTAATCTTAATCACCCGATGGGGGAACCAACCAGAACGCCTAAGCGCTGGCATCTACCTGCTATTCTACACGCCAGTAAGCTCTCTACCCCTGCTAATCACAATCATACACCTATACGTGAAAATTGGCACCCTGCACCTGCCAACCCTACAACTAACCCACCCAACCCTATCCACCTCATGGACAGGAATACTATCAGGTCTAGCACTGCTCATAGCATTCATAGTAAAAGCCCCACTATATGGCCTACACCTCTGACTGCCAAAAGCCCACGTAGAAGCACCCATCGCAGGCTCAATACTCCTCGCCGCCCTACTACTAAAGCTAGGAGGATACGGAATTATACGAGTCACTCTATTTATGGGCCCACTGTCCAACCTCCTGCACTACCCCTTCCTAACCCTGGCCCTATGAGGCGCCCTAATGACTAGCTCAATCTGCCTACGACAGACAGACCTAAAATCACTAATCGCTTATTCATCCGTTAGCCACATAGGCCTAGTTATCGCCGCAGGAATAATCCAAACCCACTGATCATTCTCAGGGGCAATGATCCTAATAATTTCCCATGGACTAACTTCCTCCATACTATTCTGCCTAGCCAACACAAACTATGAACGTATGCACAGCCGAATTCTACTACTCACACGAGGCCTACAACCTCTCCTACCACTCATAGCTACCTGATGATTGCTGGCCAATCTAACAAACATAGCCTTACCCCCAACAACAAACCTCATAGCAGAGCTAACCATTATAATCACCTTATTCAACTGATCTGCCTTCACGATCATCCTAACAGGAATCGCAACCCTACTAACCGCCTCCTACACCTTATTCATACTACTAATGACCCAACGAGGCTCAATCCCCTCCCACATCACATCTATGCAAAACTCAACCACGCGAGAACACCTGCTCATAACACTCCACATTATCCCAATATTCCTCCTAATCCTCAAACCCGAACTGATCTCCGGAATCCCCTCATGCAAGTATAGTTTAAACCAAACATTAGACTGTGATTCTAAGAATAGAAGTTCAAACCTTCTTACCTGCCGAGGGGAGGGTTTAACCAACAAGAGCTGCTAACTCTTACATCTGAGCCTAAAACCTCAGCCCCCTTACTTTTAAAGGATAACAGCAATCCACTGGTCTTAGGAACCACCCATCTTGGTGCAAATCCAAGTAAAAGTAGTGAACCCCACACTACTAATCAACTCCCTCACACTACTCACGCTGACAATCCTCCTAACTCCAATCATCCTGCCATTTCTATTTAAAAACTTTAAAAACACCCCACAAGCCACCACCCGCGCTGTTAAAACCGCATTCCTAATTAGCCTAGCCCCTACAACCGCATTCATCTACTCGGGAGTAGAATCTGTCACCTGCCACTGGGAGTGAAAATTCATTATAAACTTTAAAATCCCCCTGAGCCTAAAAATAGACCAATACTCAATAACATTTCTTCCAATCGCCCTATTTGTAACATGATCAATCCTACAATTCGCCATATGATACATGGCCTCAGAGCCATACGTAACAAAATTTTTCACCTACCTACTGACATTCCTAGTCGCCATACTCCTCCTAACAACCGCAAACAACATATTCCTCCTATTCGTAGGCTGGGAAGGAGTACGAATCATGTCCTTCCTTCTCATCGGCTGATGACAAGGCCGAGCAGATGCCAACACCGCCGCCCTACGAGCCGTAATCTACAACCGAATCGGAGACGTCGGACTGATCCTGAGCATAGCATGACTAGCTTCAACATTCAACACCTGAGAGATCCAACAAGCCGTACACCCCCACCAAACCCCAATCCTCCCCCTCATAGGATTAATCCTCGCAGCCGCAGGAAAATCCGCCCAATTTGGACTCCACCCATGACTGCCCGCAGCAATAGAAGGCCCCACCCCAGTATCAGCCCTACTGCACTCCAGTACCATAGTAGTAGCCGGAATCTTCCTGCTCATCCGCATGCACCCCCTGCTAGCCACCAACCAGACAGCCCTAACTGCCTGCCTATGCCTAGGTGCTCTATCAACCCTATTCGCTGCCACATGCGCCCTAACCCAAAATGACATCAAAAAAATCATTGCTTTCTCAACATCCAGCCAACTAGGACTAATAATAGTCACTATCGGACTAAACCTCCCACAACTAGCCTTCCTACACATCTCAACCCATGCCTTCTTTAAAGCCATACTATTCCTATGCTCAGGGTCTATCATCCACAACCTAAACGGAGAACAAGATATCCGAAAGATAGGAGGCCTACAGAAAATACTCCCAGTCACTACTTCCTGCCTAACCATCGGAAACCTGGCGCTGATAGGAACCCCATTCCTAGCCGGATTCTACTCAAAAGACCTCATCATCGAAAGCTTAAACACATCATACCTAAATACTTGAGCCCTACTCCTAACCCTTATAGCCACAGCATTCACCGCAACCTACAGCATCCGCATAACCATCCTAGTCCAAGCTGGACAAACCCGAATCCCCCCAATAGTATCAATAAACGAAAACAACCCACTAATCACCGCCCCCCTAACCCGACTCGCCCTAGGCAGCATTACAGCAGGAATAATCATTACCTCTTTCATCACACCAACCAAAACCCCCCCAATAACCATACCCCTTATCACCAAAACCGCTGCCATCCTCATAACAATCCTAGGAATCATCCTAGGCCCCTCATGTACAGGGCCACACCCCTCTAACGGCGCAAGCTTACATAGAAACATTATTAACAGACCTAGACAGATACAAAAACCCCTACAAGACCACGTATTAACTAACCCTGTTAACCCGACTCAGGAGCGCCTATAAGAGCGATTAAAATCTGTGAAAGGAACTCGGCAAATTAATAAGGCCCGACTGTTTACCAAAAACATAGCCTTCAGCAAATTAAACAAGTATTGAAGGTGATGCCTGCCCGGTGACTTAGGTTTAACGGCCGCGGTATCCTAACCGTGCAAAGATAGCGCAATCAATTGTCCCATAAATCGAGACTTGTATGAATGGCTAAACGAGGTCTTAACTGTCTCTCACAGATAATCAGTGAAATTGATCTCCCCGTGCAAAAGCGGGGATGTGAACATAAGACGAGAAGACCCTGTGGAACTTAAAAATCAACGACCACCGCGAATCCTCAATCAACCCCACTGGGGCCACTACCATCGCAGAGCCTGGTCGATATTTTTCGGTTGGGGCGACCTTGGAGGAGAACAAATCCTCCAAAAACAAGACCATACCTCTTTACCTAGAGCTACCCCTCAAAGTGCTAACAGTGACCAGACCCAATATAATTGATTAATGGACCAAGCTACCCCAGGGATAACAGCGCAATCCCCCTCAAGAGCCCATATCGACAGGGGGGTTTACGACCTCGATGTTGGATCAGGACATCCTAATGGTGCAGCCGCTATTAAGGGTTCGTTTGTTCAACGATTAACAGTCCTACGTGATCTGAGTTCAGACCGGAGCAATCCAGGTCGGTTTCTATCTATGACACACTCTCCCCAGTACGAAAGGACCGGGAAAGTGGGGCCAATACCACAAGCACGCCCCCCCCCCTCTAAGCAGTGAAACCAACTAAACCGTGAAGAGGGCCTTCCCCCACCACTTTCAATCCTAGAAAAGGACCAGCTAGAGTGGCAGAGCCCGGCAAGTGCAGAAGGCTTAAGCCCTTTCCCCAGAGGTTCAAATCCTCTCCCTAGCTTCACCCATGATTCAAATAACAACACTAAGCTGCCTCATTATATCCCTCCTATACATCATCCCAATCCTGATTGCCGTAGCCTTCCTAACCCTAGTAGAACGGAAAATCCTAAGCTACATACAATCCCGCAAAGGCCCTAACGTTGTTGGGCCTTTTGGCCTACTTCAACCATTTGCGGACGGACTGAAACTATTTACCAAAGAGCCCATCCGACCCTCTACCTCTTCCCCACTTCTATTCATTCTGATACCAATACTAGCCCTTGTCCTAGCCCTCACCACTTGAGCACCACTACCACTCCCATTTCCCCTAGCAGATCTAAACCTCGGAGTTCTCTTCCTAATAGCCATGTCAAGCCTAGCCGTCTACTCAGTCCTATGATCAGGCTGAGCCTCGAACTCAAAATACGCACTAATCGGAGCCCTACGGGCAGTAGCACAGACCATTTCATACGAAGTGACACTGGCCATAATCCTGCTATCAATAATCATACTAAGCGGAAGCTACACACTCAGCTCCTTTGCCGTCGCACAGGAGCCTCTATACTTCATTTTCTCCTCATGACCCCTAGCAATAATATGATACGTATCCACCCTAGCAGAGACAAACCGAGCTCCTTTTGACCTCACAGAGGGTGAATCTGAGCTAGTCTCAGGGTTTAACGTTGAATACGCCGCAGGACCCTTCGCCTTATTCTTCCTAGCTGAATATGCGAACATTATGCTAATAAATACACTTACAGCCATCATATTCCTAAACCCAAGCGCCCTAGGGCCACCCACAGAACTATTCCCCGTCATCCTAGCCACAAAAGTCCTCCTACTATCTTCTGGTTTCTTATGGGTCCGAGCTTCATACCCACGATTCCGATATGACCAACTAATGCACCTACTATGAAAAAACTTCCTACCCCTCACACTAGCTCTGTGCCTCTGACACATCAGCATACCTATCTGCTATGCAGGCCTACCTCCTTACATAAGGAAATGTGCCTGAACTACAAAGGGTCACTATGATAAAGTGAACATAGAGGTATAACAGCCCTCTCATTTCCTGTTGACCTTAGAAAAGTAGGAATTGAACCCACACAAGAGAAATCAAAATTCTCCATACTTCCCTTATATTATTTTCTAGTAGAGTCAGCTAATCAAGCTATCGGGCCCATACCCCGAAAATGATGGTTTAACCCCCTCCTCTACTAATGAACCCTTACGCGACCCCAATCATAACCTTCAGCCTCATCTTGGGCACCACAATCACAATTTCCAGCAACCACTGAGTTCTGGCCTGGACAGGACTGGAGATCAACACACTAGCCATCATTCCCCTAATTGCCAAATCCCACCACCCACGAGCAGTAGAAGCCGCAACGAAATACTTCCTAACCCAAGCAGCTGCTTCCGCCCTGGTCCTATTCTCTAGCATAACCAATGCCTGAGTCACTGGCCAATGAGACATCACACAAATAAACCACCCAACCTCCTGTCTACTACTGACAGCAGCAATCGCTATTAAACTGGGCCTAGTGCCATTTCACTTCTGATTCCCAGAAGTACTACAAGGATCGCCACTAATAACAGCCCTGCTACTCTCGACCCTCATAAAATTCCCCCCACTAACCCTGCTCCTACTAACATCCAAATCCCTCGACCCAGCTCTACTCACCGCCATGGCCCTAGCCTCAACAGCACTAGGAGGCTGAATAGGACTGAACCAAACACAAACACGCAAAATCCTAGCCTTCTCGTCCATCTCCCACTTAGGCTGAATCGCCATCATCCTAGTTTACAGCCCCAAATTGGCCTTACTTACCTTCTACCTATACACAATCATAACATCAGCCGTATTCCTAGCCCTTAACAAAATCAAAGCCCTTAACCTATCCATGATCACAACCTCATGAACAAAAACCCCAGTGCTAAACGCCACCCTAATACTAGTACTTTTATCCCTAGCAGGCCTCCCCCCATTAACAGGCTTTATACCAAAGTGACTTATCATCCAAGAACTAACTAAACAGGAAATAACACCAGCAGCCATGGCAATTGCCATGCTATCACTGCTCAGCCTCTTCTTCTACCTACGCCTCGCATACCACTCAACAATTACCCTTCCCCCCAACTCCTCTAACCACATAAAACAATGATACACTAGCAAAGCCCCAAGCACACCTACTGCGGTCCTTGCCTCACTATCAATCCTCTTACTTCCCCTGTCCCCAATAATACATGCCATTGTCTAGAAACTTAGGATAACACCCCAAACCGAAGGCCTTCAAAGCCTTAAATAAGAGTTAAACCCTCTTAGTTTCTGCACATTAAGACTTACAGAATATTAACCTGTATCTTCTGAATGCAAGTCAGACGCTTTAATTAAGCTAAAGCCTCCCTAGACAGATGGGCTTCGATCCCACAAAACTCTAGTTAACAGCTAAATGCCTAAACCAATTGGCTTCTGCCTACAAAGACCCTGACGCACCCTAGTGCGCATCGATGAGCTTGCAACTCAACATGAATTTCACTACAGAGCCGATAAGAAGAGGAATTAAACCTCTGTAAAAAGGACTACAGCCTAACGCTTCAACACTCAGCCATCTTACCCGTCACCTTCATCAACCGATGACTATTTTCCACTAACCATAAGGATATTGGCACCCTGTACCTCATCTTCGGGGCATGAGCAGGAATAGTCGGCACCGCACTCAGCCTATTAATCCGCGCAGAACTAGGACAACCAGGAACTCTCCTAGGCGACGACCAAATTTACAATGTAATCGTTACCGCTCACGCCTTTGTAATAAGCTTCTTTATAGTCATACCCATCATGATCGGAGGATTCGGCAACTGATTAGTCCCCCTCATAATCGGTGCCCCCGACATAGCATTCCCGCGAATAAACAACATAAGCTTTTGACTCCTCCCCCCATCATTCCTCCTCCTACTAGCCTCATCCACTGTAGAAGCTGGCGCCGGCACAGGCTGAACTGTCTACCCTCCCCTAGCAGGTAACCTTGCCCACGCCGGAGCTTCAGTAGACCTGGCTATCTTCTCACTCCACTTAGCCGGTATCTCCTCCATCCTTGGGGCCATCAACTTTATCACCACAGCCATCAACATAAAACCCCCCGCACTCTCACAATACCAAACCCCACTATTTGTCTGATCCGTACTAATTACCGCCATCCTACTCCTTCTATCACTCCCCGTACTCGCCGCCGGTATTACAATATTACTAACTGATCGAAACCTAAACACCACATTCTTCGACCCCGCTGGAGGAGGAGACCCAATCCTGTACCAACACCTATTCTGATTCTTCGGACACCCAGAAGTCTATATTCTGATCCTACCGGGGTTCGGAATCATCTCACACGTAGTCACGTACTACTCAGGCAAAAAGGAGCCCTTCGGCTACATGGGAATAGTCTGAGCCATACTATCCATCGGCTTCCTAGGATTCATCGTCTGAGCTCACCACATGTTTACAGTAGGAATAGACGTTGATACCCGAGCCTACTTTACATCAGCCACTATAATCATTGCCATCCCTACCGGAATCAAAGTATTTAGCTGACTAGCCACCCTGCACGGAGGAACAATCAAATGAGACCCCCCCAATACTATGAGCTCTAGGATTTATCTTCCTATTTACCATCGGAGGATTAACAGGAATCGTTCTTGCAAACTCTTCCCTAGACATCGCCCTGCACGACACGTACTACGTAGTTGCCCACTTCCACTACGTCCTATCCATAGGCGCCGTCTTTGCCATTCTAGCAGGATTTACTCACTGATTCCCACTACTCACTGGGTTTACCCTACACCAAACATGAGCAAAAGCCCACTTCGGGGTAATATTTACAGGAGTAAACCTAACGTTCTTCCCCCAGCACTTCCTAGGCCTAGCAGGAATACCCCGACGATACTCGGACTATCCCGACGCCTACACACTATGAAACACCATTTCCTCCATCGGCTCCCTAATCTCAATAGTAGCCGTAATCATACTAATATTCATCATCTGAGAAGCCTTTCCGGCCAAACGAAAAGTCCTACAACCAGAACTAACTACCACAAACGTTGAATGAATCCACGGCTGCCCTCCCCCATACCATACTTTCGAGGAACCGGCCTTCGTCCAAGTACAAGAAAGGAAGGAATCGAACCCTCACATGCTGGTTTCAAGCCAACTGCATTAACCGCTCATGCTTCTTTCTTATGAGATGTTAGTAAACCAATTACATAGCCTTGTCAAGACTAAATCACAGGTAAAAATCCTGTACATCTCATGTGGCCAACCACTCCCAACTAGGATTCCAAGACGCCTCATCACCCATCATAGAAGAACTCGTTGAATTCCACGACCACGCCCTAATCGTTGCCCTAGCTATCTGCAGCCTAGTTCTCTACCTTTTAGCCCACATACTAACAGAAAAACTCTCGTCCAATGCTGTAGACGCCCAAGAAGTAGAGCTGATCTGGACAATCCTACCTGCTATCGTCCTGGTACTCCTCGCCCTCCCATCCCTACAAATCCTCTACATAATGGACAAAATCGATGAACCAGACCTCACCCTAAAAGCCATCGACCACCAATGATACTGAAGCTACGAATACACAGACTTCAAAGACCTATCATTCGACTCCTACATAGTGCCCACCCCAGACTTACCCAACGGCCACTTCCGACTGCTAGAAGTTGACCACCGCGTAGTTATCCCAATAGAATCCCCCATCCGTGTGATCATTACTGCAGGAGACGTACTCCACTCCTGAGCAGTCCCAACGCTCGGAGTTAAAACAGACGCAATCCCAGGCCGACTAAACCAAACTTCATTCATTACCACCCGGCCTGGGATTTTTTACGGACAATGCTCAGAAATTTGCGGGGCTAATCACAGCTACATACCCATTGTAGTAGAATCAACCCCACTCCCACATTTCGAGGCCTGATCGTCCCTTCTATCATCATCCTAATCATTAAGAAGCTATGCAACAGCACTAGCCTTTTAAGCTAGCCAAAGAGGGACTTCCCCCTCCTTAATGATATGCCACAGCTTAACCCCGCACCATGATTTTCAATCATAATTATAACCTGATTAACCCTAGCACTCCTCATCCAACCAAAACTACTAGCCTTCACCACAACCAACCCCCCATCAAATAAGACCTCCCTCACTACCAAACCCACACCATGATCCTGACCATGAACCTAAGCTTCTTTGACCAATTTTCCAGCCCCAATCTATTCGGCATCCCCTTAATCCTACTATCCCTACTCTTCCCAGCCCTACTATTCCCGTCCCCAAACAACCGATGAATCAACAACCGCCTTTCTACTATCCAAACATGACTCCTTCACCTAATCACAAAACAACTAATAGTCCCACTCAACAAAAATGGCCACAAATGAGCCATAATATTTACATCCCTAATAATCATACTTCTTACAATCAACCTTCTAGGCCTCCTTCCATATACATTCACCCCAACCACCCAACTATCTATGAACATAGCCCTAGCCTTCCCACTATGGCTCGCCACACTACTAACAGGCCTACGAAACCAACCATCAGCCTCTTTAGCCCACCTATTACCCGAAGGTACCCCTACACCCCTAATCCCCGCACTAATCCTGATCGAAACAACCAGCCTACTAATCCGCCCCCTAGCCCTCGGAGTCCGCCTTACAGCCAACCTTACAGCAGGACACTTACTCATCCAACTCATCTCTACAGCCTCCATTGCATTAATACCCACCCTTCCTGCAGTATCCATCCTAACAATAATCATCCTACTACTCCTAACCATCCTAGAAGTAGCAGTAGCCATAATCCAGGCCTACGTCTTCGTGCTCCTTCTAAGCCTATACTTACAAGAAAACATCTAATGGCACACCAAGCACACTCATACCACATAGTTGACCCAAGCCCTTGACCAATCTTCGGGGCAGCCGCCGCCCTACTCACAACCTCAGGATTAATCATGTGATTCCACTACAACTCATCCATACTACTAACCCTAGGCCTCATCTCAATACTCCTAGTAATACTCCAATGATGACGAGACATTGTACGAGAAAGCACCTTCCAAGGCCATCACACTCCCACAGTCCAAAAAGGCCTACGATACGGCATAATCCTTTTCATCACATCCGAAGCATTCTTCTTCTTAGGGTTCTTCTGAGCGTTCTTCCACTCGAGCCTGGCCCCAACCCCAGAACTAGGAGGCCAATGACCCCCAACAGGAATTAAACCACTCAACCCGATAGAAGTCCCCCTACTAAACACAGCCATCCTACTAGCCTCAGGCGTTACCGTAACGTGAGCCCATCACAGCATCACAGAAGGAAACCGAAAACACGCCATCCACGCCCTAACCCTAATGATCCTCCTGGGATTCTACTTCACAGCCCTACAAGCAATAGAATACCACGAAGCCCCATTCTCAATCGCCGATAGCGTCTACGGATCTACCTTCTTCGTTGCCACTGGATTCCACGGACTCCACGTAATCATCGGATCCTCCTTCCTGACCGTCTGCCTCTTCCGACTGATCAAGTTCCACTTTACATCAGACCACCACTTCGGATTCGAGGCAGCAGCCTGATACTGACACTTCGTAGACGTCATCTGACTATTCCTCTACATAACCATCTACTGATGAGGATCTTGCTCTTCTAGTATATTAATTACAATTGACTTCCAATCTCTAGAATCTGGTATAAACCCAGAGGAGAGCAATGAACGCACTCATGTTCATATTCGCCCTATCATCAATCCTAAGCGCCGCCCTAACCGCATTAAACTTCTGACTCGCCCAAATAAACCCCGACTCAGAGAAACTCTCACCGTACGAATGTGGATTCGACCCACTTGGATCTGCTCGATTACCATTCTCAGTCCGATTCTTCCTCAGTAGCCATCCTGTTCGTCCTATTCGACCTAGAAATCGCCCTCCTACTCCCCCTGCCATGAGCCGTCCAACTCCAATCCCCCCTAATGACCCTCACCTGAACTGTAGTGATCCTCCTTCTCCTAACACTCGGACTGGCCTACGAGTGAATTCAAGGGGGCCTAGAATGAGCAGAATAACAGAAAGTTAGTCTAACCAAAAAGATAGCTGGTTTCGACCCAGCAGATTACAGCCAACCCTGTAACTTTCTTATGTCGCCCCTACATTTAAGCTTCTACTCAGCCTTCATTTTCAGCGGACTAGGACTAGCCTTCCACCGAACCCACCTAGTATCCGCCCTACTATGCCTTGAAAGCATAATATTATCGATATTCGTAGGCCTATCAATATGATCCATCGAAAACCAAGTCTCCTCATTCACCATGGTACCAATTCTCATGCTAACCTTCTCAGCGTGTGAGGCGGGCACAGGCCTGGCCATCCTAGTAGCCTCCACCCGCACACATGGCTCCGACCATCTACACAACCTAAACCTCCTGCAATGCTAAAAATCATCCTACCCACAATCATACTTCTTCCAACAGCCCTGCTGTCTCCACCAAAATTTCTATGGACTAACACCACCTTATACAGCCTCCTAATCGCTGCCCTAAGCCTACAGTGATTAATCCCAACCTACTACCCCTACAAATTTTTATCCAACTGAACAGGAATTGACCAAATCTCATCCCCCCTCCTAGTACTATCCTGCTGACTACTCCCACTCATAATCATAGCAAGCCAAAACCACCTGCAACAAGAACCCCTACAACGCAAACGAATCTTTATCTCAACCTTAGTAGCAGTCCAGCCATTCATCCTACTAGCCTTTTCCACCACAGAACTAGCACTATTTTACATCTCATTTGAAGCAACCCTCATTCCCACCCTAATCTTAATCACCCGATGGGGGAACCAACCAGAACGCCTAAGCGCTGGCATCTACCTGCTATTCTACACGCTAGTAAGCTCTCTACCCCTGCTAATCACAATCATACACCTATACGTGAAAATTGGCACCCTGCACCTGCCAACCCTACAACTAACCCACCCAACCCTATCCACCTCATGGACAGGAATACTATCAGGTCTAGCACTGCTCATAGCATTCATAGTAAAAGCCCCACTATACGGCCTACACCTCTGACTGCCAAAAGCCCACGTAGAAGCACCCATCGCAGGCTCAATACTCCTCGCCGCCCTACTACTAAAGCTAGGAGGATACGGAATTATACGAGTCACTCTATTTATGGGCCCACTGTCCAACCTCCTGCACTACCCCTTCCTAACCCTGGCCCTATGAGGCGCCCTAATGACTAGCTCAATCTGCCTACGACAGACAGACCTAAAATCACTAATCGCTTATTCATCCGTTAGCCACATAGGCCTAGTTATCGCCGCAGGAATAATCCAAACCCACTGATCATTCTCAGGGGCAATGATCCTAATAATTTCCCATGGACTAACTTCCTCCATACTATTCTGCCTAGCCAACACAAACTATGAACGTACGCACAGCCGAATTCTACTACTCACACGAGGCCTACAACCTCTCCTACCACTCATAGCTACCTGATGATTGCTGGCCAATCTAACAAACATAGCCTTACCCCCAACAACAAACCTCATAGCAGAGCTAACCATTATAATCACCTTATTCAACTGATCTGCCTTCACGATCATCCTAACAGGAATCGCAACCCTACTAACCGCCTCCTTCACCTTATTCATACTACTAATGACCCAACGAGGCTCAATCCCCTCCCACATCACATCTATGCAAAACTCAACCACGCGAGAACACCTGCTCATAACACTCCACATTATCCCAATATTCCTCCTAATCCGCAAACCCGAACTGATCTCCGGAATCCCCTCATGCAAGTATAGTTTAAACCAAACATTAGACTGTGATTCTAAGAATAGAAGTTCAAACCTTCTTACCTGCCGAGGGGAGGGTTTAACCAACAAGAGCTGCTAACTCTTACATCTGAGCCTAAAACCTCAGCCCCCTTACTTTTAAAGGATAACAGCAATCCACTGGTCTTAGGAACCACCCATCTTGGTGCAAATCCAAGTAAAAGTAGTGAACCCCACACTACTAATCAACTCCCTCACACTACTCACGCTGACAATCCTCCTAACCCCAATCATCCTGCCATTTCTATTTAAAAACTTTAAAAACACCCCACAAGCCACCACCCGCGCTGTTAAAACCGCATTCCTAATTAGCCTAGCCCCTACAACCGCATTCATCTACTCGGGAGTAGAATCTGTCACCTGCCACTGGGAGTGAAAATTCATTATAAACTTTAAAATCCCCCTGAGCCTAAAAATAGACCAATACTCAATAACATTTCTTCCAATCGCCCTATTTGTAACATGATCAATCCTACAATTCGCCATATGATACATGGCCTCAGAGCCATACGTAACAAAATTTTTCACCTACCTACTGACATTCCTAGTCGCCATACTCCTCCTAACAACCGCAAACAACATATTCCTCCTATTCGTAGGCTGGGAAGGAGTACGAATCATGTCCTTCCTTCTCATCGGCTGATGACAAGGCCGAGCAGATGCCAACACCGCCGCCCTACGAGCCGTAATCTACAACCGAATCGGAGACATCGGACTGATCCTGAGCATAGCATGACTAGCTTCAACATTCAACACCTGAGAGATCCAACAAGCCGTACACCCCCACCAAACCCCAATCCTCCCCCTCATAGGATTAATCCTCGCAGCCGCAGGAAAATCCGCCCAATTTGGACTCCACCCATGACTGCCCGCAGCAATAGAAGGCCCCACCCCAGTATCAGCCCTACTGCACTCCAGTACCATAGTAGTAGCCGGAATCTTCCTGCTCATCCGCATGCACCCCCTGCTAGCCACCAACCAGACAGCCCTAACTGCCTGCCTATGCCTAGGTGCTCTATCAACCCTATTCGCTGCCACATGCGCCCTAACCCAAAATGACATCAAAAAAATCATTGCTTTCTCAACATCCAGACAACTAGGACTAATAATAGTCACTATCGGACTAAACCTCCCACAACTAGCCTTCCTACACATCTCAACCCATGCCTTCTTTAAAGCCATACTATTCCTATGCTCAGGGTCTATCATCCACAACCTAAACGGAGAACAAGATATCCGAAAGATAGGAGGCCTACAGAAAATACTCCCAGTCACTACTTCCTGCCTAACCATCGGAAACCTGGCGCTGATAGGAACCCCATTCCTAGCCGGATTCTACTCAAAAGACCTCATCATCGAAAGCTTAAACACATCATACCTAAATACTTGAGCCCTACTCCTAACCCTTATAGCCACAGCATTCACCGCAACCTACAGCATCCGCATAACCATCCTAGTCCAAGCTGGACAAACCCGAATCCCCCCAATAGTATCAATAAACGAAAACAACCCACTAATCACCGCCCCCCTAACCCGACTCGCCCTAGGCAGCATTACAGCAGGAATAATCATTACCTCTTTCATCACACCAACCAAAACCCCCCCAATAACCATACCCCTTATCACCAAAACCGCTGCCATCCTCATAACAATCCTAGGAATCATCCTAGGCCCCTCATGTACAGGGCCACACCCCTCTAACGGCGCAAGCTTACATAGAAACATTATTAACAGACCTAGACAGATACAAAAACCCCTACAAGACCACGTATTAACTAACCCTGTTAACCCGACTCAGGAGCGCCTATAAGAGCGATTAAAATCTGTGAAAGGAACTCGGCAAATTAATAAGGCCCGACTGTTTACCAAAAACATAGCCTTCAGCAAATTAAACAAGTATTGAAGGTGATGCCTGCCCGGTGACTTAGGTTTAACGGCCGCGGTATCCTAACCGTGCAAAGATAGCGCAATCAATTGTCCCATAAATCGAGACTTGTATGAATGGCTAAACGAGGTCTTAACTGTCTCTCACAGATAATCAGTGAAATTGATCTCCCCGTGCAAAAGCGGGGATGTGAACATAAGACGAGAAGACCCTGTGGAACTTAAAAATCAACGACCACCGCGAATCCTCAATCAACCCCACTGGGGCCACTACCATCGCAGAGCCTGGTCGATATTTTTCGGTTGGGGCGACCTTGGAGGAGAACAAATCCTCCAAAAACAAGACCATACCTCTTTACCTAGAGCTACCCCTCAAAGTGCTAACAGTGACCAGACCCAATATAATTGATTAATGGACCAAGCTACCCCAGGGATAACAGCGCAATCCCCCTCAAGAGCCCATATCGACAGGGGGGTTTACGACCTCGATGTTGGATCAGGACATCCTAATGGTGCAGCCGCTATTAAGGGTTCGTTTGTTCAACGATTAACAGTCCTACGTGATCTGAGTTCAGACCGGAGCAATCCAGGTCGGTTTCTATCTATGACACACTCTCCCCAGTACGAAAGGACCGGGAAAGTGGGGCCAATACCACAAGCACGCCCCCCCCCTCTAAGCAGTGAAACCAACTAAACCGTGAAGAGGGCCTTCCCCCACCACTTTCAATCCTAGAAAAGGACCAGCTAGAGTGGCAGAGCCCGGCAAGTGCAGAAGGCTTAAGCCCTTTCCCCAGAGGTTCAAATCCTCTCCCTAGCTTCACCCATGATTCAAATAACAACACTAAGCTGCCTCGTTATATCCCTCCTATACATCATCCCAATCCTGATTGCCGTAGCCTTCCTAACCCTAGTAGAACGGAAAATCCTAAGCTACATACAATCCCGCAAAGGCCCTAACGTTGTCGGGCCTTTTGGCCTACTTCAACCATTTGCGGACGGACTGAAACTATTTACCAAAGAGCCCATCCGACCCTCTACCTCTTCCCCACTTCTATTCATTCTGATACCAATACTAGCCCTTGTCCTAGCCCTCACCACTTGAGCACCACTACCACTCCCATTTCCCCTAGCAGATCTAAACCTCGGAGTTCTCTTCCTAATAGCCATGTCAAGCCTAGCCGTCTACTCAGTCCTATGATCAGGCTGAGCCTCGAACTCAAAATACGCACTAATCGGAGCCCTACGGGCAGTAGCACAGACCATTTCATACGAAGTGACACTGGCCATAATCCTGCTATCAATAATCATACTAAGCGGAAGCTACACACTCAGCTCCTTTGCCGTCGCACAGGAGCCTCTATACTTCATTTTCTCCTCATGACCCCTAGCATTAATATGATACATATCCACCCTAGCAGAGACAAACCGAGCTCCTTTTGACCTCACAGAGGGTGAATCTGAGCTAGTCTCAGGGTTTAACGTTGAATACGCCGCAGGACCCTTCGCCTTATTCTTCCTAGCTGAATATGCGAACATTATGCTAATAAATACACTTACAGCCATCATATTCCTAAACCCAAGCGCCCTAGGGCCACCCACAGAACTATTCCCCGTCATCCTAGCCACAAAAGTCCTCCTACTATCTTCTGGTTTCTTATGGGTCCGAGCTTCATACCCACGATTCCGATATGACCAACTAATGCACCTACTATGAAAAAACTTCCTACCCCTCACACTAGCTCTGTGCCTCTGACACATCAGCATACCTATCTGCTATGCAGGCCTACCTCCTTACATAAGGAAATGTGCCTGAACTACAAAGGGTCACTATGATAAAGTGAACATAGAGGTATAACAGCCCTCTCATTTCCTGTTGACCTTAGAAAAGTAGGAATTGAACCCACACAAGAGAAATCAAAATTCTCCATACTTCCCTTATATTATTTTCTAGTAGAGTCAGCTAATCAAGCTATCGGGCCCATACCCCGAAAATGATGGTTTAACCCCCTCCTCTACTAATGAACCCTTACGCGACCCCAATCATAACCTTCAGACTCATCTTGGGCACCACAATCACAATTTCCAGCAACCACTGAGTTCTGGCCTGGACAGGACTGGAGATCAACACACTAGCCATCATTCCCCTAATTGCCAAATCCCACCACCCACGAGCAGTAGAAGCCGCAACGAAATACTTCCTAACCCAAGCAGCTGCTTCCGCCCTGGTCCTATTCTCTAGCATAACCAATGCCTGAGTCACTGGCCAATGAGACATCACACAAATAAACCACCCAACCTCCTGTCTACTACTGACAGCAGCAATCGCTATTAAACTGGGCCTAGTGCCATTTCACTTCTGATTCCCAGAAGTACTACAAGGATCGCCACTAATAACAGCACTGCTACTCTCGACCCTCATAAAATTCCCCCCACTAACCCTGCTCCTACTAACATCCAAATCCCTCGACCCAGCTCTACTCACCGCCATGGCCCTAGCCTCAACAGCACTAGGAGGCTGAATAGGACTGAACCAAACACAAACACGCAAAATCCTAGCCTTCTCGTCCATCTCCCACTTAGGCTGAATCGCCATCATCCTAGTTTACAGCCCCAAATTGGCCTTACTTACCTTCTACCTATACACAATCATAACATCAGCCGTATTCCTAGCCCTTAACAAAATCAAAGCCCTTAACCTATCCATGATCACAACCTCATGAACAAAAACCCCAGTGCTAAACGCCACCCTAATACTAGTACTTTTATCCCTAGCAGGCCTCCCCCCATTAACAGGCTTTATACCAAAGTGACTTATCATCCAAGAACTAACTAAACAGGAAATAACACCAGCAGCCATGGCAATTGCCATGCTATCACTGCTCAGCCTCTTCTTCTACCTACGCCTCGCATACCACTCAACAATTACCCTTCCCCCCAACTCCTCTAACCACATAAAACAATGATACACTAGCAAAGCCCCAAGCACACCTACTGCGGTCCTTGCCTCACTATCAATCCTCTTACTTCCCCTGTCCCCAATAATACATGCCATTGTCTAGAAACTTAGGATAACACCCCAAACCGAAGGCCTTCAAAGCCTTAAATAAGAGTTAAACCCTCTTAGTTTCTGCACATTAAGACTTACAGAATATTAACCTGTATCTTCTGAATGCAAGTCAGACGCTTTAATTAAGCTAAAGCCTCCCTAGACAGATGGGCTTCGATCCCACAAAACTCTAGTTAACAGCTAAATGCCTAAACCAATTGGCTTCTGCCTACAAAGACCCTGACGCACCCTAGTGCGCATCGATGAGCTTGCAACTCAACATGAATTTCACTACAGAGCCGATAAGAAGAGGAATTAAACCTCTGTAAAAAGGACTACAGCCTAACGCTTCAACACTCAGCCATTTTACCCGTCACCTTCATCAACCGATGACTATTTTCCACTAACCATAAGGATATTGGCACCCTGTACCTCATCTTCGGGGCATGAGCAGGAATAGTCGGCACCGCACTCAGCCTATTAATCCGCGCAGAACTAGGACAACCAGGAACTCTCCTAGGCGACGACCAAATTTACAATGTAATCGTTACCGCTCACGCCTTTGTAATAAGCTTCTTTATAGTCATACCCATCATGATCGGAGGATTCGGCAACTGATTAGTCCCCCTCATAATCGGTGCCCCCGACATAGCATTCCCGCGAATAAACAACATAAGCTTTTGACTCCTCCCCCCATCATTCCTCCTACTACTAGCCTCATCCACTGTAGAAGCTGGCGCCGGCACAGGCTGAACTGTCTACCCTCCCCTAGCAGGTGACCTTGCCCACGCCGGAGCTTCAGTAGACCTGGCTATCTTCTCACTCCACTTAGCCGGTATCTCCTCCATCCTTGGGGCCATCAACTTTATCACCACAGCCATCAACATAAAACCCCCCGCACTCTCACAATACCAAACCCCACTATTTGTCTGATCCGTACTAATTACCGCCATCCTACTCCTTCTATCACTCCCCGTACTCGCCGCCGGTATTACAATATTACTAACTGATCGAAACCTAAACACCACATTCTTCAACCCCGCTGGAGGAGGAGACCCAATCCTGTACCAACACCTATTCTGATTCTTCGGACACCCAGAAGTCTATATTCTGATCCTACCGGGGTTCGGAATCATCTCACACGTAGTCACGTACTACTCAGGCAAAAAGGAGCCCTTCGGCTACATGGGAATAGTCTGAGCCATACTATCCATCGGCTTCCTAGGATTCATCGTCTGAGCTCACCACATGTTTACAGTAGGAATAGACGTTGATACCCGAGCCTACTTTACATCAGCCACTATAATCATTGCCATCCCTACCGGAATCAAAGTATTTAGCTGACTAGCCACCCTGCACGGAGGAACAATCAAATGAGACCCCCCCCAATACTATGAGCTCTAGGATTTATCTTCCTATTTACCATCGGAGGATTAACAGGAATCGTTCTTGCAAACTCTTCCCTAGACATCGCCCTGCACGACACGTACTACGTAGTTGCCCACTTCCACTACGTCCTATCCATAGGCACCGTCTTTGCCATTCTAGCAGGATTTACTCACTGATTCCCACTACTCACTGGGTTTACCCTACACCAAACATGAGCAAACGCCCACTTCGGGGTAATATTTACAGGAGTAAACCTAACGTTCTTCCCCCAGCACTTCCTAGGCCTAGCAGGAATACCCCGACGATACTCGGACTATCCCGACGCCTACACACTATGAAACACCATTTCCTCCATCGGCTCCCTAATCTCAATAGTAGCCGTAATCATACTAATATTCATCATCTGAGAAGCCTTTCCGGCCAAACGAAAAGTCCTACAACCAGAACTAACTACCACAAACGTTGAATGAATCCACGGCTGCCCTCCCCCATACCATACTTTCGAGGAACCGGCCTTCGTCCAAGTACAAGAAAGGAAGGAATCGAACCCTCACATGCTGGTTTCAAGCCAACTGCATTAACCGCTCATGCTTCTTTCTTATGAGATGTTAGTAAACCAATTACATAGCCTTGTCAAGACTAAATCACAGGTAAAAATCCTGTACATCTCATGTGGCCAACCACTCCCAACTAGGATTCCAAGACGCCTCATCACCCATCATAGAAGAACTCGTTGAATTCCACGACCACGCCCTAATCGTTGCCCTAGCTATCTGCAGCCTAGTTCTCTACCTTTTAGCCCACATACTAACAGAAAAACTCTCGTCCAATGCTGTAGACGCCCAAGAAGTAGAGCTGATCTGGACAATCCTACCTGCTATCGTCCTGGTACTCCTCGCCCTCCCATCCCTACAAATCCTCTACATAATGGACAAAATCGATGAACCAGACCTCACCCTAAAAGCCATCGGCCACCAATGATACTGAAGCTACGAATACACAGACTTCAAAGACCTATCCTTCGACTCCTACATAGTGCCCACCCCAGACTTACCCAACGGCCACTTCCGACTGCTAGAAGTTGACCACCGCGTAGTTATCCCAATAGAATCCCCCATCCGCGTAATCATTACTGCAGGAGACGTACTCCACTCCTGAGCAGTCCCAACGCTCGGAGTTAAAACAGACGCAATCCCAGGCCGACTAAACCAAACTTCATTCATTACCACCCGGCCTGGGATTTTTTACGGACAATGCTCAGAAATTTGCGGGGCTAATCACAGCTACATACCTACTGTAGTAGAATCAACCCCACTCCCACATTTCGAGGCCTGATCGTCCCTTCTATCATCATCCTAATCATTAAGAAGCTATGCAACAGCACTAGCCTTTTAAGCTAGCCAAAGAGGGACTTCCCCCTCCTTAATGATATGCCACAGCTTAACCCCGCACCATGATTTTCAATCATAATTATAACCTGATTAACCCTAGCACTCCTCATCCAACCAAAACTACTAGCCTTCACCACAACCAACCCCCCATCAAATAAGACCTCCCTCACTACCAAACCCACACCATGATCCTGACCATGAACCTAAGCTTCTTTGACCAATTTTCCAGCCCCAATCTATTCGGCATCCCCTTAATCCTACTATCCCTACTCTTCCCAGCCCTACTATTCCCGTCCCCAAACAACCGATGAATCAACAACCGCCTTTCTACTATCCAAACATGACTCCTTCACCTAATCACAAAACAACTAATAGTCCCACTCAACAAAAATGGCCACAAATGAGCCATAATATTTACATCCCTAATAATCATACTTCTTACAATCAACCTTCTAGGCCTCCTTCCATATACATTCACCCCAACCACCCAACTATCTATGAACATAGCCCTAGCCTTCCCACTATGGCTCGCCACACTACTAACAGGCATGTTTAACCATGTACGTGCCCCAGGGCCGGCTTAAAGTAGGCTCTATTGTCCCACTTTACTGCTAAATCCGCCTTCCAGAAGTGGTTTCACGCTTCTTTCCGTGTGCCCTATGAATAGGGAATGTAGCCCATTTCTTCCACTCCATAGGCTATACCTTGACCTGTCTTATTAGCGGGGTGCTATTGTGTTCACTGTTGTGCTCTCATTCGAGGTGGGCTGGCGACGGCGGTATGTAGGCTGTGTTGGCAAGGGGTGGTTGGGTTAATCGGGGATTATCGATTGTAGAACAGGCTCCTCTAGGTGGGTTTGGGGCACCGCCAAGTCCTTAGAGTTTTAAGCGTTTGTGCTCGTAGTTCTCTGGCGGATACTTCGGTAAAGTAAGTATCAAGATTTAGGGCCAGGCATAGTGGGGTATCTAATCCCAGTTTGGGCCCTGGCTTTCGTGGGTTTAAATCAGTCGTTAGTTCCTAAGATCATCTTAATGGTGTGTTTAGGTGCATCTTGGGCTTATGACAGCTTAGTTGCATTTTGATCTTAGTTAGCTAGGATAGGCATTTTACCACTCTTTACGCTGTGTCAATAGGACGGTTGATTTGGGTTTCTTGTATGACCGCGGTGGCTGGCACAAGATTTACCAACCCTTGAAGTTAGGCTGTTGTTATAACTAAGTCAAGTTTGCACTCATTGCTTAATGTTAATTACTGCTGAATACCCGTGGGGGCGTGGCTTAGCGAGGCGTCTTGGGCTACTACTTGGGTGTGCCTGATACCCGCTCCTCAAGGCCTGTATGGGGGTAGGTGGTCGAGGGCGTTTACACTGGGGCGCGGATACTTGCATGTATATATTTAGCAAAAACCAACCGTAAGGTTAGGACTAAGTCTTTTGTCCGCAGGCATGTTTTATGCCATCTTGGCAACTTCAGTGCCATGCTTTGTGTTAAGCTATGTGGACGGGGGTGTGGTTAGCTGATAGTTGAGTGGTGAGTGAGAGTGAAGTATATGAAATTATTGCTTGTGTTTACTATTTTTAGTACTGGAGTTTCTCTAAGTCCTAGGACTAGGAGGAAATGGTGTTTCATAGTGTGTAGGCGTCGGGATAGTCCGAGTATCGTCGGGGTATTCCTGCTAGGCCTAGGAAGTGCTGGGGGAAGAACGTTAGGTTTACTCCTGTAAATATTACCCCGAAGTGGGCTTTTGCTCATGTTTGGTGTAGGGTAAACCCAGTGAGTAGTGGGAATCAGTGAGTAAATCCTGCTAGAATGGCAAAGACGGCGCCTATGGATAGGACGTAGTGGAAGTGGGCAACTACGTAGTACGTGTCGTGCAGGGCGATGTCTAGGGAAGAGTTTGCAAGAACGATTCCTGTTAATCCTCCGATGGTAAATAGGAAGATAAATCCTAGAGCTCATAGTATTGGGGGGGGTCTCATTTGATTGTTCCTCCGTGCAGGGTGGCTAGTCAGCTAAATACTTTGATTCCGGTAGGGATGGCAATGATTATAGTGGCTGATGTAAAGTAGGCTCAGGTATCAACGTCTATTCCTACTGTAAACATGTGGTGAGCTCAGACGATGAATCCTAGGAAGCCGATGGATAGTATGGCTCAGACTATTCCCATGTAGCCGAAGGGCTCCTTTTTGCCTGAGTAGTACGTGACTACGTGTGAGATGATTCCGAACCCCGGTAGGATCAGAATATAGACTTCTGGGTGTCCGAAGAATCAGAATAGGTGTTGGTACAGGATTGGGTCTCCTCCTCCAGCGGGGTCGAAGAATGTGGTGTTTAGGTTTCGATCAGTTAGTAATATTGTAATACCGGCGGCGAGTACGGGGAGTGATAGAAGGAGTAGGATGGCGGTAATTAGTACGGATCAGACAAATAGTGGGGTTTGGTATTGTGAGAGTGCGGGGGGTTTTATGTTGATGGCTGTGGTGATAAAGTTGATGGCCCCAAGGATGGAGGAGATACCGGCTAAGTGGAGTGAGAAGATAGCCAGGTCTACTGAAGCTCCGGCGTGGGCAAGGTCACCTGCTAGGGGAGGGTAGACAGTTCAGCCTGTGCCGGCGCCAGCTTCTACAGTGGATGAGGCTAGTAGGAGGAGGAATGATGGGGGGAGGAGTCAAAAGCTTATGTTGTTTATTCGCGGGAATGCTATGTCGGGGGCACCGATTATGAGGGGGACTAATCAGTTGCCGAATCCTCCGATCATGATGGGTATGACTATAAAGAAGCTTATTACAAAGGCGTGAGCGGTAACGATTACATTGTAAATTTGGTCGTCGCCTAGGAGAGTTCCTGGTTGTCCTAGTTCTGCGCGGATTAATAGGCTGAGTGCGGTGCCGACTATTCCTGCTCATGCCCCGAAGATGAGGTACAGGGTGCCAATATCCTTATGGTTAGTGGAAAATAGTCATCGGTTGATGAAGGTGACGGGTAAGATGGCTGAGTGTTGAAGCGTTAGGCTGTAGTCCTTTTTACAGAGGTTTAATTCCTCTTCTTATCGGCTCTGTAGTGAAATTCATGTTGAGTTGCAAGCTCATCGATGCGCACTAGGGTGCGTCAGGGTCTTTGTAGGCAGAAGCCAATTGGTTTAGGCATTTAGCTGTTAACTAGAGTTTTGTGGGATCGAAGCCCATCTGTCTAGGGAGGCTTTAGCTTAATTAAAGCGTCTGACTTGCATTCAGAAGATACAGGTTAATATTCTGTAAGTCTTAATGTGCAGAAACTAAGAGGGTTTAACTCTTATTTAAGGCTTTGAAGGCCTTCGGTTTGGGGTGTTATCCTAAGTTTCTAGACAATGGCATGTATTATTGGGGACAGGGGAAGTAAGAGGATTGATAGTGAGGCAAGGACCGCAGTAGGTGTGCTTGGGGCTTTGCTAGTGTATCATTGTTTTATGTGGTTAGAGGAGTTGGGGGGAAGGGTAATTGTTGAGTGGTATGCGAGGCGTAGGTAGAAGAAGAGGCTGAGCAGTGATAGCATGGCAATTGCCATGGCTGCTGGTGTTATTTCCTGTTTAGTTAGTTCTTGGATGATAAGTCACTTTGGTATAAAGCCTGTTAATGGGGGGAGGCCTGCTAGGGATAAAAGTACTAGTATTAGGGTGGCGTTTAGCACTGGGGTTTTTGTTCATGAGGTTGTGATCATGGATAGGTTAAGGGCTTTGATTTTGTTAAGGGCTAGGAATACGGCTGATGTTATGATTGTGTATAGGTAGAAGGTAAGTAAGGCCAATTTGGGGCTGTAAACTAGGATGATGGCGATTCAGCCTAAGTGGGAGATGGACGAGAAGGCTAGGATTTTGCGTGTTTGTGTTTGGTTCAGTCCTATTCAGCCTCCTAGTGCTGTTGAGGCTAGGGCCATGGCGGTGAGTAGAGCTGGGTCGAGGGATTTGGATGTTAGTAGGAGCAGGGTTAGTGGGGGGAATTTTATGAGGGTCGAGAGTAGCAGGGCTGTTATTAGTGGCGATCCTTGTAGTACTTCTGGGAATCAGAAGTGAAATGGCACTAGGCCCAGTTTAATAGCGATTGCTGCTGTCAGTAGTAGACAGGAGGTTGGGTGGTTTATTTGTGTGATGTCTCATTGGCCAGTGACTCAGGCATTGGTTATGCTAGAGAATAGGACCAGGGCGGAAGCAGCTGCTTGGGTTAGGAAGTATTTCGTTGCGGCTTCTACTGCTCGTGGGTGGTGGGATTTGGCAATTAGGGGAATGATGGCTAGTGTGTTGATCTCCAGTCCTGTCCAGGCCAGAACTCAGTGGTTGCTGGAAATTGTGATTGTGGTGCCCAAGATGAGGCTGAAGGTTATGATTGGGGTCGCGTAAGGGTTCATTAGTAGAGGAGGGGGTTAAACCATCATTTTCGGGGTATGGGCCCGATAGCTTGATTAGCTGACTCTACTAGAAAATAATATAAGGGAAGTATGGAGAATTTTGATTTCTCTTGTGTGGGTTCAATTCCTACTTTTCTAAGGTCAACAGGAAATGAGAGGGCTGTTATACCTCTATGTTCACTTTATCATAGTGACCCTTTGTAGTTCAGGCACATTTCCTTATGTAAGGAGGTAGGCCTGCATAGCAGATAGGTATGCTGATGTGTCAGAGGCACAGAGCTAGTGTGAGGGGTAGGAAGTTTTTTCATAGTAGGTGCATTAGTTGGTCATATCGGAATCGTGGGTATGAAGCTCGGACCCATAAGAAACCAGAAGATAGTAGGAGGACTTTTGTGGCTAGGATGACGGGGAATAGTTCTGTGGGTGGCCCTAGGGCGCTTGGGTTTAGGAATATGATGGCTGTAAGTGTATTTATTAGCATAATGTTCGCATATTCAGCTAGGAAGAATAAGGCGAAGGGTCCTGCGGCGTATTCAACGTTAAACCCTGAGACTAGCTCAGATTCACCCTCTGTGAGGTCAAAAGGAGCTCGGTTTGTCTCTGCTAGGGTGGATACGTATCATATTATTGCTAGGGGTCATGAGGAGAAAATGAAGTATAGAGGCTCCTGTGCGACGGCAAAGGAGCTGAGTGTGTAGCTTCCGCTTAGTATGATTATTGATAGCAGGATTATGGCCAGTGTCACTTCGTATGAAATGGTCTGTGCTACTGCCCGTAGGGCTCCGATTAGTGCGTATTTTGAGTTCGAGGCTCAGCCTGATCATAGGACTGAGTAGACGGCTAGGCTTGACATGGCTATTAGGAAGAGAACTCCGAGGTTTAGATCTGCTAGGGGAAATGGGAGTGGTAGTGGTGCTCAAGTGGTGAGGGCTAGGACAAGGGCTAGTATTGGTATCAGAATGAATAGAAGTGGGGAAGAGGTAGAGGGTCGGATGGGCTCTTTGGTAAATAGTTTCAGTCCGTCCGCAAATGGTTGAAGTAGGCCAAAAGGCCCGACAACGTTAGGGCCTTTGCGGGATTGTATGTAGCTTAGGATTTTCCGTTCTACTAGGGTTAGGAAGGCTACGGCAATCAGGATTGGGATGATGTATAGGAGGGATATAATGAGGCAGCTTAGTGTTGTTATTTGAATCATGGGTGAAGCTAGGGAGAGGATTTGAACCTCTGGGGAAAGGGCTTAAGCCTTCTGCACTTGCCGGGCTCTGCCACTCTAGCTGGTCCTTTTCTAGGATTGAAAGTGGTGGGGGAAGGCCCTCTTCACGGTTTAGTTGGTTTCACTGCTTAGAGGGGGGGGGGCGTGCTTGTGGTATTGGCCCCACTTTCCCGGTCCTTTCGTACTGGGGAGAGTGTGTCATAGATAGAAACCGACCTGGATTGCTCCGGTCTGAACTCAGATCACGTAGGACTGTTAATCGTTGAACAAACGAACCCTTAATAGCGGCTGCACCATTAGGATGTCCTGATCCAACATCGAGGTCGTAAACCCCCCTGTCGATATGGGCTCTTGAGGGGGATTGCGCTGTTATCCCTGGGGTAGCTTGGTCCATTAATCAATTATATTGGGTCTGGTCACTGTTAGCACTTTGAGGGGTAGCTCTAGGTAAAGAGGTATGGTCTTGTTTTTGGAGGATTTGTTCTCCTCCAAGGTCGCCCCAACCGAAAAATATCGACCAGGCTCTGCGATGGTAGTGGCCCCAGTGGGGTTGATTGAGGATTCGCGGTGGTCGTTGATTTTTAAGTTCCACAGGGTCTTCTCGTCTTATGTTCACATCCCCGCTTTTGCACGGGGAGATCAATTTCACTGATTATCTGTGAGAGACAGTTAAGACCTCGTTTAGCCATTCATACAAGTCTCGATTTATGGGACAATTGATTGCGCTATCTTTGCACGGTTAGGATACCGCGGCCGTTAAACCTAAGTCACCGGGCAGGCATCACCTTCAATACTTGTTTAATTTGCTGAAGGCTATGTTTTTGGTAAACAGTCGGGCCTTATTAATTTGCCGAGTTCCTTTCACAGATTTTAATCGCTCTTATAGGCGCTCCTGAGTCGGGTTAACAGGGTTAGTTAATACGTGGTCTTGTAGGGGTTTTTGTATCTGTCTAGGTCTGTTAATAATGTTTCTATGTAAGCTTGCGCCGTTAGAGGGGTGTGGCCCTGTACATGAGGGGCCTAGGATGATTCCTAGGATTGTTATGAGGATGGCAGCGGTTTTGGTGATAAGGGGTATGGTTATTGGGGGGGTTTTGGTTGGTGTGATGAAAGAGGTAATGATTATTCCTGCTGTAATGCTGCCTAGGGCGAGTCGGGTTAGGGGGGCGGTGATTAGTGGGTTGTTTTCGTTTATTGATACTATTGGGGGGATTCGGGTTTGTCCAGCTTGGACTAGGATGGTTATGCGGATGCTGTAGGTTGCGGTGAATGCTGTGGCTATAAGGGTTAGGAGTAGGGCTCAAGTATTTAGGTATGATGTGTTTAAGCTTTCGATGATGAGGTCTTTTGAGTAGAATCCGGCTAGGAATGGGGTTCCTATCAGCGCCAGGTTTCCGATGGTTAGGCAGGAAGTAGTGACTGGGAGTATTTTCTGTAGGCCTCCTATCTTTCGGATATCTTGTTCTCCGTTTAGGTTGTGGATGATAGACCCTGAGCATAGGAATAGTATGGCTTTAAAGAAGGCATGGGTTGAGATGTGTAGGAAGGCTAGTTGTGGGAGGTTTAGTCCGATAGTGACTATTATTAGTCCTAGTTGGCTGGATGTTGAGAAAGCAATGATTTTTTTGATGTCATTTTGGGTTAGGGCGCATGTGGCAGCGAATAGGGTTGATAGAGCACCTAGGCATAGGCAGGCAGTTAGGGCTGTCTGGTTGGTGGCTAGCAGGGGGTGCATGCGGATGAGCAGGAAGATTCCGGCTACTACTATGGTACTGGAGTGCAGTAGGGCTGATACTGGGGTGGGGCCTTCTATTGCTGCGGGCAGTCATGGGTGGAGTCCAAATTGGGCGGATTTTCCTGCGGCTGCGAGGATTAATCCTATGAGGGGGAGGATTGGGGTTTGGTGGGGGTGTACGGCTTGTTGGATCTCTCAGGTGTTGAATGTTGAAGCTAGTCATGCTATGCTCAGGATCAGTCCGATGTCTCCGATTCGGTTGTAGATTACGGCTCGTAGGGCGGCGGTGTTGGCATCTGCTCGGCCTTGTCATCAGCCGATGAGAAGGAAGGACATGATTCGTACTCCTTCCCAGCCTACGAATAGGAGGAATATGTTGTTTGCGGTTGTTAGGAGGAGTATGGCGACTAGGAATGTCAGTAGGTAGGTGAAAAATTTTGTTACGTATGGCTCTGAGGCCATGTATCATATGGCGAATTGTAGGATTGATCATGTTACAAATAGGGCGATTGGAAGAAATGTTATTGAGTATTGGTCTATTTTTAGGCTCAGGGGGATTTTAAAGTTTATAATGAATTTTCACTCCCAGTGGCAGGTGACAGATTCTACTCCCGAGTAGATGAATGCGGTTGTAGGGGCTAGGCTAATTAGGAATGCGGTTTTAACAGCACGGGTGGTGGCTTGTGGGGTGTTTTTAAAGTTTTTAAATAGAAATGGCAGGATGATTGGGGTTAGGAGGATTGTCAGCGTGAGTAGTGTGAGGGAGTTGATTAGTAGTGTGGGGTTCACTCCTTTTACTTGGATTTGCACCAAGATGGGTGGTTCCTAAGACCAGTGGATTGCTGTTATCCTTTAAAAGTAAGGGGGCTGAGGTTTTAGGCTCAGATGTAAGAGTTAGCAGCTCTTGTTGGTTAAACCCTCCCCTCGGCAGGTAAGAAGGTTTGAACTTCTATTCTTAGAATCACAGTCTAATGTTTGGTTTAAACTATACTTGCATGAGGGGATTCCGGAGATCAGTTCGGGTTTGCGGATTAGGAGGAATATTGGGATAATGTGGAGTGTTATGAGCAGGTGTTCTCGCGTGGTTGAGTTTTGCATAGATGTGATGTGGGAGGGGATTGAGCCTCGTTGGGTCATTAGTAGTATGAATAAGGTGTAGGAGGCGGTTAGTAGGGTTGCGATTCCTGTTAGGATGATCGTGAAGGCAGATCAGTTGAATAAGGTGATTATAATGGTTAGCTCTGCTATGAGGTTTGTTGTTGGGGGTAAGGCTATGTTTGTTAGATTGGCCAGCAATCATCAGGTAGCTATGAGTGGTAGGAGAGGTTGTAGGCCTCGTGTGAGTAGTAGAATTCGGCTGTGCGTACGTTCATAGTTTGTGTTGGCTAGGCAGAATAGTATGGAGGAAGTTAGTCCATGGGAAATTATTAGGATCATTGCCCCTGAGAATGATCAGTGGGTTTGGATTATTCCTGCGGCGATAACTAGGCCTATGTGGCTAACGGATGAATAAGCGATTAGTGATTTTAGGTCTGTCTGTCGTAGGCAGATTGAGCTAGTCATTAGGGCGCCTCATAGGGCCAGGGTTAGGAAGGGGTAGTGCAGGAGGTTGGACAGTGGGCCCATAAATAGAGTGACTCGTATAATTCCGTATCCTCCTAGCTTTAGTAGTAGGGCGGCGAGGAGTATTGAGCCTGCGATGGGTGCTTCTACGTGGGCTTTTGGCAGTCAGAGGTGTAGGCCGTATAGTGGGGCTTTTACTATGAATGCTATGAGCAGTGCTAGACCTGATAGTATTCCTGTCCATGGGGTGGATAGGGTTGGGTGGGTTAGTTGTAGGGTTGGCAGGTGCAGGGTGCCAATTTTCACGTATAGGTGTATGATTGTGATTAGCAGGGGTAGAGAGCTTACTAGCGTGTAGAATAGCAGGTAGATGCCAGCGCTTAGGCGTTCTGGTTGGTTCCCCCATCGGGTGATTAAGATTAGGGTGGGAATGAGGGTTGCTTCAAATGAGATGTAAAATAGTGCTAGTTCTGTGGTGGAAAAGGCTAGTAGGATGAATGGCTGGACTGCGACTAAGGTTGAGATAAAGATTCGTTTGCGTTGTAGGGGTTCTTGTTGCAGGTGGTTTTGGCTTGCTATGATTATGAGTGGGAGTAGTCAGCAGGATAGTACTAGGAGGGGGGATGAGATTTGGTCAATTCCTGTTCAGTTGGATAAAAATTTGTAGGGGTAGTAGGTTGGGATTAATCACTGTAGGCTTAGGGCAGCGATTAGGAGGCTGTATAAGGTGGTGTTAGTCCATAGAAATTTTGGTGGAGACAGCAGGGCTGTTGGAAGAAGTATGATTGTGGGTAGGATGATTTTTAGCATTGCAGGAGGTTTAGGTTGTGTAGATGGTCGGAGCCATGTGTGCGGGTGGAGGCTACTAGGATGGCCAGGCCTGTGCCCGCCTCACACGCTGAGAAGGTTAGCATGAGAATTGGTACCATGGTGAATGAGGAGACTTGGTTTTCGATGGATCATATTGATAGGCCTACGAATATCGATAATATTATGCTTTCAAGGCATAGTAGGGCGGATACTAGGTGGGTTCGGTGGAAGGCTAGTCCTAGTCCGCTGAAAATGAAGGCTGAGTAGAAGCTTAAATGTAGGGGCGACATAAGAAAGTTACAGGGTTGGCTGTAATCTGCTGGGTCGAAACCAGCTATCTTTTTGGTTAGACTAACTTTCTGTTATTCTGCTCATTCTAGGCCCCCTTGAATTCACTCGTAGGCCAGTCCGAGTGTTAGGAGAAGGAGGATCACTACAGTTCAGGTGAGGGTCATTAGGGGGGATTGGAGTTGGACGGCTCATGGCAGGGGGAGTAGGAGGGCGATTTCTAGGTCGAATAGGACGAACAGGATGGCTACTGAGGAAGAATCGGACTGAGAATGGTAATCGAGCAGATCCAAGTGGGTCGAATCCACATTCGTACGGTGAGAGTTTCTCTGAGTCGGGGTTTATTTGGGCGAGTCAGAAGTTTAATGCGGTTAGGGCGGCGCTTAGGATTGATGATAGGGCGAATATGAACATGAGTGCGTTCATTGCTCTCCTCTGGGTTTATACCAGATTCTAGAGATTGGAAGTCAATTGTAATTAATATACTAGAAGAGCAAGATCCTCATCAGTAGATGGTTATGTAGAGGAATAGTCAGATGATGTCTACGAAGTGTCAGTATCAGGCTGCTGCCTCGAATCCGAAGTGGTGGTCTGATGTAAAGTGGAACTTGATCAGTCGGAAGAGGCAGACGGTCAGGAAGGAGGATCCGATGATTACGTGGAGTCCGTGGAATCCAGTGGCAACGAAGAAGGTAGATCCGTAGACGCTATCGGCGATTGAGAATGGGGCTTCGTGGTATTCTATTGCTTGTAGGGCTGTGAAGTAGAATCCCAGGAGGATCGTTAGGGTTAGGGCGTGGATGGCGTGTTTTCGGTTTCCTTCTGTGATGCTGTGATGGGCTCACGTTACGGTAATGCCTGAGGCTAGTAGGATGGCTGTGTTTAGTAGGGGGACTTCTATCGGGTTGAGTGGTTTAATTCCTGTTGGGGGTCGTTGGCCTCCTAGTTCTGGGGTTGGGGCCAGGCTCGAGTGGAAGAACGCTCAGAAGAACCCTAAGAAGAAGAATGCTTCGGATGTGATGAAAAGGATTATGCCGTATCGTAGGCCTTTTTGGACTGTGGGAGTGTGATGGCCTTGGAAGGTGCTTTCTCGTACAATGTCTCGTCATCATTGGAGTATTACTAGGAGTATTGAGATGAGGCCTAGGGTTAGTAGTATGGATGAGTTGTAGTGGAATCACATGATTAATCCTGAGGTTGTGAGTAGGGCGGCGGCTGCCCCGAAGATTGGTCAAGGGCTTGGGTCAACTATGTGGTATGAGTGTGCTTGGTGTGCCATTAGATGTTTTCTTGTAAGTATAGGCTTAGAAGGAGCACGAAGACGTAGGCCTGGATTATGGCTACTGCTACTTCTAGGATGGTTAGGAGTAGTAGGATGATTATTGTTAGGATGGATACTGCAGGAAGGGTGGGTATTAATGCAATGGAGGCTGTAGAGATGAGTTGGATGAGTAAGTGTCCTGCTGTAAGGTTGGCTGTAAGGCGGACTCCGAGGGCTAGGGGGCGGATTAGTAGGCTGGTTGTTTCGATCAGGATTAGTGCGGGGATTAGGGGTGTAGGGGTACCTTCGGGTAATAGGTGGGCTAAAGAGGCTGATGGTTGGTTTCGAAGGCCTGTTAGTAGTGTGGCGAGCCATAGTGGGAAGGCTAGGGCTATGTTCATAGATAGTTGGGTGGTTGGGGTGAATGTATATGGAAGGAGGCCTAGAAGGTTGATTGTAAGAAGTATGATTATTAGGGATGTAAATATTATGGCTCATTTGTGGCCATTTTTGTTGAGTGGGACTATTAGTTGTTTTGTGATTAGGTGAAGGAGTCATGTTTGGATAGTAGAAAGGCGGTTGTTGATTCATCGGTTGTTTGGGGACGGGAATAGTAGGGCTGGGAAGAGTAGGGATAGTAGGATTAAGGGGATGCCGAATAGATTGGGGCTGGAAAATTGGTCAAAGAAGCTTAGGTTCATGGTCAGGATCATGGTGTGGGTTTGGTAGTGAGGGAGGTCTTATTTGATGGGGGGTTGGTTGTGGTGAAGGCTCGTAGTGTTGGTTGGATGAGGAGTGCTAGGGTTAATCAGGTTATAATTATGATTGAAAATCATGGTGCGGGGTTAAGCTGTGGCATATCATTAAGGAGGGGGAAGTCCCTCTTTGGCTAGCTTAAAAGGCTAGTGCTGTTGCATAGCTTCTTAATGATTAGGATGATGATAGAAGGGACGATCAGGCCTCGAAATGTGGGAGTGGGGTTGATTCTACTACAATGGGTATGTAGCTGTGATTAGCCCCGCAAATTTCTGAGCATTGTCCGTAAAAAATCCCAGGCCGGGTGGTAATGAATGAAGTTTGGTTTAGTCGGCCTGGGATTGCGTCTGTTTTAACTCCGAGCGTTGGGACTGCTCAGGAGTGGAGTACGTCTCCTGCAGTAATGATCACGCGGATGGGGGATTCTATTGGGATAACTACGCGGTGGTCAACTTCTAGCAGTCGGAAGTGGCCGTTGGGTAAGTCTGGGGTGGGCACTATGTAGGAGTCGAAGGATAGGTCTTTGAAGTCTGTGTATTCGTAGCTTCAGTATCATTGGTGGCCGATGGCTTTTAGGGTGAGGTCTGGTTCATCGATTTTGTCCATTATGTAGAGGATTTGTAGGGATGGGAGGGCGAGGAGTACCAGGACGATAGCAGGTAGGATTGTCCAGATCAGCTCTACTTCTTGGGCGTCTACAGCATTGGACGAGAGTTTTTCTGTTAGTATGTGGGCTAAAAGGTAGAGAACTAGGCTGCAGATAGCTAGGGCAACGATTAGGGCGTGGTCGTGGAATTCAACGAGTTCTTCTATGATGGGTGATGAGGCGTCTTGGAATCCTAGTTGGGAGTGGTTGGCCACATGAGATGTACAGGATTTTTACCTGTGATTTAGTCTTGACAAGGCTATGTAATTGGTTTACTAACGTCTCATAAGAAAGAAGCATGAGCGGTTAATGCAGTTGGCTTGAAACCAGCATGTGAGGGTTCGATTCCTTCCTTTCTTGTACTTGGACGAAGGCCGGTTCCTCGAAAGTATGGTATGGGGGAGGGCAGCCGTGGATTCATTCAACGTTTGTGGTAGTTAGTTCTGGTTGTAGGACTTTTCGTTTGGCCGGAAAGGCTTCTCAGATGATGAATATTAGTATGATTACGGCTACTATTGAGATTAGGGAGCCGATGGAGGAAATGGTGTTTCATAGTGTGTAGGCGTCGGGATAGTCCGAGTATCGTCGGGGTATTCCTGCTAGGCCTAGGAAGTGCTGGGGGAAGAACGTTAGGTTTACTCCTGTAAATATTACCCCGAAGTGGGCTTTTGCTCATGTTTGGTGTAGGGTAAACCCAGTGAGTAGTGGGAATCAGTGAGTAAATCCTGCTAGAATGGCAAAGACGGCGCCTATGGATAGGACGTAGTGGAAGTGGGCAACTACGTAGTACGTGTCGTGCAGGGCGATGTCTAGGGAAGAGTTTGCAAGAACGATTCCTGTTAATCCTCCGATGGTAAATAGGAAGATAAATCCTAGAGCTCATAGTATTGGGGGGGGTCTCATTTGATTGTTCCTCCGTGCAGGGTGGCTAGTCAGCTAAATACTTTGATTCCGGTAGGGATGGCAATGATTATAGTGGCTGATGTAAAGTAGGCTCGGGTATCAACGTCTATTCCTACTGTAAACATGTGGTGAGCTCAGACGATGAATCCTAGGAAGCCGATGGATAGTATGGCTCAGACTATTCCCATGTAGCCGAAGGGCTCCTTTTTGCCTGAGTAGTACGTGACTACGTGTGAGATGATTCCGAACCCCGGTAGGATCAGAATATAGACTTCTGGGTGTCCGAAGAATCAGAATAGGTGTTGGTACAGGATTGGGTCTCCTCCTCCAGCGGGGTCGAAGAATGTGGTGTTTAGGTTTCGATCAGTTAGTAATATTGTAATACCGGCGGCGAGTACGGGGAGTGATAGAAGGAGTAGGATGGCGGTAATTAGTACGGATCAGACAAATAGTGGGGTTTGGTATTGTGAGAGTGCGGGGGGTTTTATGTTGATGGCTGTGGTGATAAAGTTGATGGCCCCAAGGATGGAGGAGATACCGGCTAAGTGGAGTGAGAAGATAGCCAGGTCTACTGAAGCTCCGGCGTGGGCAAGGTCACCTGCTAGGGGAGGGTAGACAGTTCAGCCTGTGCCGGCGCCAGCTTCTACAGTGGATGAGGCTAGTAGGAGGAGGAATGATGGGGGGAGGAGTCAAAAGCTTATGTTGTTTATTCGCGGGAATGCTATGTCGGGGGCACCGATTATGAGGGGGACTAATCAGTTGCCGAATCCTCCGATCATGATGGGTATGACTATAAAGAAGCTTATTACAAAGGCGTGAGCGGTAACGATTACATTGTAAATTTGGTCGTCGCCTAGGAGAGTTCCTGGTTGTCCTAGTTCTGCGCGGATTAATAGGCTGAGTGCGGTGCCGACTATTCCTGCTCATGCCCCGAAGATGAGGTACAGGGTGCCAATATCCTTATGGTTAGTGGAAAATAGTCATCGGTTGATGAAGGTGACGGGTAAGATGGCTGAGTGTTGAAGCGTTAGGCTGTAGTCCTTTTTACAGAGGTTTAATTCCTCTTCTTATCGGCTCTGTAGTGAAATTCATGTTGAGTTGCAAGCTCATCGATGCGCACTAGGGTGCGTCAGGGTCTTTGTAGGCAGAAGCCAATTGGTTTAGGCATTTAGCTGTTAACTAGAGTTTTGTGGGATCGAAGCCCATCTGTCTAGGGAGGCTTTAGCTTAATTAAAGCGTCTGACTTGCATTCAGAAGATACAGGTTAATATTCTGTAAGTCTTAATGTGCAGAAACTAAGAGGGTTTAACTCTTATTTAAGGCTTTGAAGGCCTTCGGTTTGGGGTGTTATCCTAAGTTTCTAGACAATGGCATGTATTATTGGGGACAGGGGAAGTAAGAGGATTGATAGTGAGGCAAGGACCGCAGTAGGTGTGCTTGGGGCTTTGCTAGTGTATCATTGTTTTATGTGGTTAGAGGAGTTGGGGGGAAGGGTAATTGTTGAGTGGTATGCGAGGCGTAGGTAGAAGAAGAGGCTGAGCAGTGATAGCATGGCAATTGCCATGGCTGCTGGTGTTATTTCCTGTTTAGTTAGTTCTTGGATGATAAGTCACTTTGGTATAAAGCCTGTTAATGGGGGGAGGCCTGCTAGGGATAAAAGTACTAGTATTAGGGTGGCGTTTAGCACTGGGGTTTTTGTTCATGAGGTTGTGATCATGGATAGGTTAAGGGCTTTGATTTTGTTAAGGGCTAGGAATACGGCTGATGTTATGATTGTGTATAGGTAGAAGGTAAGTAAGGCCAATTTGGGGCTGTAAACTAGGATGATGGCGATTCAGCCTAAGTGGGAGATGGACGAGAAGGCTAGGATTTTGCGTGTTTGTGTTTGGTTCAGTCCTATTCAGCCTCCTAGTGCTGTTGAGGCTAGGGCCATGGCGGTGAGTAGAGCTGGGTCGAGGGATTTGGATGTTAGTAGGAGCAGGGTTAGTGGGGGGAATTTTATGAGGGTCGAGAGTAGCAGGGCTGTTATTAGTGGCGATCCTTGTAGTACTTCTGGGAATCAGAAGTGAAATGGCACTAGGCCCAGTTTAATAGCGATTGCTGCTGTCAGTAGTAGACAGGAGGTTGGGTGGTTTATTTGTGTGATGTCTCATTGGCCGGTGACTCAGGCATTGGTTATGCTAGAGAATAGGACCAGGGCGGAAGCAGCTGCTTGGGTTAGGAAGTATTTCGTTGCGGCTTCTACTGCTCGTGGGTGGTGGGATTTGGCAATTAGGGGAATGATGGCTAGTGTGTTGATCTCCAGTCCTGTCCAGGCCAGAACTCAGTGGTTGCTGGAAATTGTGATTGTGGTGCCCAAGATGAGGCTGAAGGTTATGATTGGGGTCGCGTAAGGGTTCATTAGTAGAGGAGGGGGTTAAACCATCATTTTCGGGGTATGGGCCCGATAGCTTGATTAGCTGACTCTACTAGAAAATAATATAAGGGAAGTATGGAGAATTTTGATTTCTCTTGTGTGGGTTCAATTCCTACTTTTCTAAGGTCAACAGGAAATGAGAGGGCTGTTATACCTCTATGTTCACTTTATCATAGTGACCCTTTGTAGTTCAGGCACATTTCCTTATGTAAGGAGGTAGGCCTGCATAGCAGATAGGTATGCTGATGTGTCAGAGGCACAGAGCTAGTGTGAGGGGTAGGAAGTTTTTTCATAGTAGGTGCATTAGTTGGTCATATCGGAATCGTGGGTATGAAGCTCGGACCCATAAGAAACCAGAAGATAGTAGGAGGACTTTTGTGGCTAGGATGACGGGGAATAGTTCTGTGGGTGGCCCTAGGGCGCTTGGGTTTAGGAATATGATGGCTGTAAGTGTATTTATTAGCATAATGTTCGCATATTCAGCTAGGAAGAATAAGGCGAAGGGTCCTGCGGCGTATTCAACGTTAAACCCTGAGACTAGCTCAGATTCACCCTCTGTGAGGTCAAAAGGAGCTCGGTTTGTCTCTGCTAGGGTGGATACGTATCATATTATTGCTAGGGGTCATGAGGAGAAAATGAAGTATAGAGGCTCCTGTGCGACGGCAAAGGAGCTGAGTGTGTAGCTTCCGCTTAGTATGATTATTGATAGCAGGATTATGGCCAGTGTCACTTCGTATGAAATGGTCTGTGCTACTGCCCGTAGGGCTCCGATTAGTGCGTATTTTGAGTTCGAGGCTCAGCCTGATCATAGGACTGAGTAGACGGCTAGGCTTGACATGGCTATTAGGAAGAGAACTCCGAGGTTTAGATCTGCTAGGGGAAATGG
>NW_027663611.1:0-5000 GCF_964034855.1 Anser brachyrhynchus | reverse complement strand
AAGAGAAGAGAAGAGAAGAGAAGAGAAGAGAAGAGAAGAGAAAGAGAAGAGAAGAGAAGAGAAGAGAAGAGAAGAGAAGAGAAGAGAAGAGAAGAGAAGAGAAGAGAAGAGAAGAGAAGGCAGGGAAAGGCAAGGCAGGGAAAGGCAAGGCAGGGAAAGGCAAGGCAGGGAAAGGCAAGGCAGGGAAGGGAAAGGCAAGGCAGGGAAAGGCAAGGCAGGGGAAGGGAAAGGCAAGGCACTAAAGGTCACTAAAGAGAAGAGATTGGCACCTGCCCCTCCACTCCCCCTCGCGAGGAAGCTGTAGACCACAATGAGGTCTCCCCTCAGCCTCCTCTTTTCCAGGCTGAACAGATCAAGTGACCTCAGCCATTCCTCCTATGTCTTCCCCGCTAGGGCCCTTCACCGTCTTAGTAGCCCTTCTCTGGACACTCTCCAACAGTTTCATGTCCTTTTTGTACTGTGGTGCCCGGAACTACACACAGTACTCAAGGTGTGGCTGCACCAGCTCAGAGTAGAGGGGGATAATCACTTCCCTCGACCAGCTAGCAATACCATGCTTGATGCACCCCAGGATATGGTTGGCCCTTCTGGCTGCCAGGGCACACTTCTGGCTAATATTCAGCTTGTTATCAACCAAAACCCTCAGATCCCTCTCTACGGGGCTGCCCTCCAGTGTCTCATCACAGTCTGTACATATAGACAGGGTTGCCCGTCCCAGGTGCAGAACCCGACACTTGCTCTTTCCTCTTATTAAACTTCATACAGTTGGTGATTGCCCAGCTCTCCAATCTGTCCAGATCTCTCTGTAAGGCCTTACCACCCTCAACAGAGTCAACAGCTCCTCTCAGTTTAGTATTATCACCAAATTTACTCAGATCACCTTCTAGTCCTACATCCAAATCATTTATGAAAGCATTGAAGACTGGCCCTAAAATGGAGCCCTGAGGGACCCTACTTGTGCCTTCCAACCTGATGTAGCCTCATTTACCATAACTCTTTGAGCCCTACATGTCAGCCAATTGTTCACCCACTGTATTATGTTTTTAACTAGCTGTATGCTGGACATTTTATCCAGTAGGATCCTATGGGAACCTGTATTGAAAGCCTTACTGAAATCCAAAAATATTACATCAGCTGTTTTACCTTGATCGACTAGGTGGATGATCTAATCACAAATGGAAATCAAAATTTTTAAACATGACCTACCCCTCGTGAACCCATGTTGGCTGTGACAGCATTGTCCCCCAGGTGCATTTCAATAACTCCCAGGATAATCTTCTCCATAATTTTACCAGGCCCTGACATGAGACTGGTAAGCCTGTAATTACCAGACAGGCCTGTAGTTACCAGATTGTAAAGATCATAGAAGCAAAGCTTTCAGATGTTAATAGACTGAAAATATTTATTATTAATCATAGAGGTGTTATACAAAAGATATCTAGCAGTCAAAGAATCAAATATTTCACAAATTAAAAAAAAAAAAGAAAGAAAGAAAGAACACCCCAAAACATAAGTCTTTGAATAATATTTTGGACTGCTAATTCCCAGACAAAATCTAAAAATTTGGCATTGCAACACTTTAAAAATACACAAGAGGAAATATTTGAGATGTTCTAATAATCCAGGACAACAGAATTTTCTCTCTGAGAAAACCTGCTGTCATTGTAGCTGAAATACTGTTGTGCATTCCAGGTTTTACAATACTACTGGAAGATCAGGGAAAAAGAATACAAGTTATTTATTATTATTTTTTTTTTTTAATGAGGAAAAATATCAATAAGGAAATAGTCGGTATAAATAATTTAAAATGTGCAGGGGTGAAATTCTAGCAGTACACAATTATGTTTACAATGTGTGTTGCAAGCTTTTATAAGTCTTTTTGCACTATAGTTAACACCCTGGGTCTCCTATTGATCAAAACTTTTGGTCATTATAATGAATGTAGATTACTTTTTTTATTTTGCTTGATTGAGTAAATTAGACTTTAGGAAGGACATTTCTTATAGCATAGGTTTTATTTTGTTTTATTTTTTTCCAGTTTTTTTTTTTAAAAAAAAGTTAAATGAAAATGAGTTTGTGCTTTTATGAGAAAATGAAGAAAGTATTATATATGTTTACCTGTTTTATTTTTTCTCTGAAAAAAGTCTTGTCAAATACCTACTTAATTTCAAAGTGAGAAGCAATCCCAATGAGTTTGTCTGCTTAATAAGAGCAAAACCTGTTCAATGGAAGCTTTATACAATATAATAATTACTTGATTACAATTTCTGTTAATTCAAAGAGCCATTTTTCCTTAAAAATGGTATCCAACAGACATTTCTACAAAAGAAGTGCTATAGATACAACTGACACAGTGATTGCGATTATGAATATAAAACTGAAAAAAAAATAATTTGCTAGTGTCCTTCAAACTATCGGGGTCAACATTTTTTAGCAACAATAGGAATTTTATACATACACAAATAGCTTTTACATACATACATAGATAATCAGGACCACTTTATTGATTCGTAGTACAGCTTTGCGAATTGCAAATTTTGTCCTCTGGCTAACAAAAAAAAAAAAAAAACAAACAAAAAAACACAGCTAAAGATGGAAGAAGTTGTTCTTCGTAGTGGAAGACTTGTTAGACCAAATATCACTCTTATTGCAAGATTCATAGGGTTATGGAACAGGAATATTTCTGATCTCCATTTTCTCATTTCATTTCTGTGAATCTATGAATCTATGAGAACAAGTTAACAAGGGGGAGGGCAGTGGTTTATTTTTATTTGTTTGTTTATTTTCAACTCATTTTGAAATTAATTTTATTATTAGAATACTGAAAAATATCCATATTAAAATGGAATGCAAAATTCATGTCAGCTGGTTTTGCAAATATGGATAAAGTGCAATAACTATTATTATCAATATATCTCAATTTATCTTATCAGTTTATCAAAGGTATCTTACCCTCTTTGCCTTTTATTATGAACACTTACTTTCGAATATTTCGAATATACTTTTGAATATTTTATCCTACTTTGCCATTTTATCCCCAGTTTAGGATATTTCATTCAAAACAATGGCTTTATGGAGATTCTGATAAATACTGATTATGACATAAATTGTCAATGTTATACAAAATTAAATTTAACTAATCTGGGAATCTGGTCTTGGTTCTTAGGGTCAAATTTAGCAGTATTCTCCGGATAGTTTGTAATACTCTAAAAACAGAACACAGCCTAAACACAGATTAATGCCATTAAACCAAATTCATGACTGCTTTGTACACAAAAACGGCAAAAGCTCTGTCATTTTATAGATGCTCAAGCAACTCTGTGTTTTCAATTTTTGATGAAAACAGTGGTGATACCACACATGTTTTCAATTGTTTCAGAGCATTGCTTTCACAATGTCAATGACTTTTCAGCTTCTTATGCTGCCCTGCCAGCAAGGAGGCTGGGGTTGCACAAGAAACTGGGAGAGGACACTGACAGTACAGCTGACCCAGACTGACCAAAGAGATATTCCATGTCATATGACTTTGTACTCAATAATAAAACTGGGGTAAAGTAAGGTGGGGAAGGAGAAAGGCATGTTTAGAGTGATGGTGTTCTTCCCAAGAAAGAAAAAATTCTTCCCAACTTTAGCCCATTCCCCCTCGTCCTGTCACCAGGCACGTGGGAGAATAGACCAACCCCTACCTCGCTACAGCCTCCTTTAAGGTACCTATAGAGAGCGATGAGGTCTCCCCTGAGTCCCCTCTTCTGCAGGCTGAACTATCCCAGCTCCCTCAGCTGCTCCTCATAAGACTTGTTCTCCAGACCCCTCACCAGCTTCGTTACCCTTCTCTGGACTCTCTCGAGCACCTCGATGTCCTCCTTGTAGCGAGGGGCCCAAAACTGAACACAGTACTCGAGGTGTGGGCTCACCAAAGGCGAGTACAGGGGAACAATCACCTCCCTAGACCTGCTGGCCACACTGCTTCTTATGCAAGCCAGGATGCTGTTGGCCTTCTTGGCCACCTGGGCACACTGCTGGCTCATATTCAGCCGACTATTAACCAGTACTCCCAGGTCCTTCTCGGCCAGGCAGCTTTCTAACCACTCATCTCCCAGCCTGGAACACTGCTTGGGGTTGTTCTGCCCCATGTGCAGGACCCGGCACTTGGCCTTGTTGAACTTCATACAGTTGACCTCAGCCCATCGGTCCAGCCTATCCAGATCCTCCTGCAGAGCCTTCCTTCCCTCGAGCAGATCGACACACGCACCTAACTTGGTGTCATCTGCAAACTTACTGCGGGTGCACTCGATCCCCTCATCCAGGTCATCGATAAAGATATTGAAGAGGACCGGCCCCAGCACTGAGCCCTGGGGGACTCCACTAGTGACCAGCCTCCAACTGGATTTGACTCCATTCACCACAACTCTTTGGGCCCGGCCATCCAGCCAGTTTTTAACCCAACAAAGCGTATGCCATTCCAAGCCACGAGCAGACAGTTTCTTGAGGAGAATGTTGTGGGAAACAGTGTCAAAAGCCTAACTGAAGTCAAGGTAGACCACATCCACAGCCTTTCCGACATCCACTAAGCATGTCACTTTGTCATAGAAGGAGATCAGGTTCGTCAAGCAGGACCTGCCCTTCATAAACCCATGCTGACTGGGCCTGATCGCCTGGTTGCCCTGCAAGTGCCGCGTGATGACACTCAGGATAATCTGCTCCATGAGCTTCCCTGGCACTGAGGTCAAACTAACAGGCCTATAGTTCCCGGGTCTACCCTCCGACCCTTCTTGTAAATGGGCATCACATTTGCCAGCTGCCAGTCGACTGGGACCTCCCCTGATAACCAAGACTGCCGAGAAATAATGGAAAGCGACTTGGCCAGCTCCTTCGCCAGTTCTCTCAGTACCCTCAGGTGGATTCCCTCCGGCCCCATCGACTTGCGTACATCCAAGTGCTGTAGCAGGTCACCAACCATTTCCTTGTGGATTGTAAGGGCCACATCCTGCTCCCCATGC
>NW_027663612.1:62500-81784 GCF_964034855.1 Anser brachyrhynchus | reverse complement strand
GAGTCCTGTTGAGTGTGGGGTTGCGTAAAGGCTCCCCCAGGGAGTTCAGGTGTACCCAAAGGCTTCCGCTGAGAGCACTTTTTGATGGCAGAAAGTGGCACCGGACGTGTTTTTTCGGGTCTAACTCGGGTTCAGCTTCTTGTTGCGTTTAGGGTTATGTTTAGGGTTGTTAGGAAAGAGCGAAGACGCAGAGTCCTGTTGAGTGTGGGGTTGCGTAAAGGCTCCCCCAGGGAGTTCAGGTGTACCCAAAGGCTTCCGCTGAGAGCACTTTTGGATGGCAGAAAGTGGCACCGTACGTGTTTTTTCGGGTCTAACTCGGGTTGAGCTTCTTGTTGCGGTTAGGGTTATGTTTAGGGTTGTTAGGAAAGAGTGAAGACGCAGAGTCCTGTTGAGTGTGGGGTTGCGTAAAGGCTCCCCCAGGGAGTTCAGGTGTACCCAAAGGCTTCCGCTGAGAGCACTTTTTGATGGCAGAAAGTGGCACCGTACGTGTTTTTTCGGGTCTAACTCGGGTTGAGCTTCTTGTTGCGGTTAGGGTTATGTTTAGGGTTGTTAGGAAAGAGTGAAGACGCAGAGTCCTGTTGAGTGTGGGGTTGCGTAAAGGCTCCCCCAGGGAGTTCAGGTGTACCCAAAGGCTTCCGCTGAGAGCACTTTTTGATGGCAGAAAGTGGCACCGTACGTGTTTTTTCGGGTCTAACTCGGGTTCAGCTTCTTGTTGCGGTTAGGGTTATGTTTAGGGTTGTTAGGAAAGAGTGAAGACGCAGAGTCCTGTTGAGTGTGGGGTTGCGTAAAGGCTCCCCCAGGGAGTTCAGGTGTACCCAAAGGCTTCCGCTGAGAGCACTTTTTGATGGCAGAAAGTGGCACCGTACGTGTTTTTTCGGGTCTAACTCGGGTTCAGCTTCTTGTTGCGGTTAGGGTTATGTTTAGGGTTGTTAGGAAAGAGTGAAGACGCAGAGTCCTGTTGAGTGTGGGGTTGCGTAAAGGCTCCCCCAGGGAGTTCAGGTGTACCCAAAGGCTTCCGCTGAGAGCACTTTTTGATGGCAGAAAGTGGCACCGTACGTGTTTTTTCGGGTCTAACTCGGGTTCAGCTTCTTGTTGCGGTTAGGGTTATGTTTAGGGTTGTTAGGAAAGAGTGAAGACGCAGAGTCCTGTTGAGTGTGGGGTTGCGTAAAGGCTCCCCCAGGGAGTTCAGGTGTACCCAAAGGCTTCCGCTGAGAGCACTTTTTGATGGCAGAAAGTGGCACCGTACGTGTTTTTTCGGGTCTAACTCGGGTTCAGCTTCTTGTTGCGGTTAGGGTTATGTTTAGGGTTGTTAGGAAAGAGCGAAGACGCAGAGTCCTGTTGAGTGTGGGGTTGCGTAAAGGCTCCCCCAGGGAGTTCAGGTGTACCCAAAGGCTTCCGCTGAGAGCACTTTTTGATGGCAGAAAGTGGCACCGTACATGTTTTTTCGGGTCTAACTCGGGTTCAGCTTCTTGTTGCGGTTAGGGTTATGTTTAGGGTTGTTAGGAAAGAGTGAAGACGCAGAGTCCTGTTGAGTGTGGGGTTGCGTAAAGGCTCCCCCAGGGAGTTCAGGTGTACCCAAAGGCTTCCGCTGAGAGCACTTTTTGATGGCAGAAAGTGGCACCGTACGTGTTTTTTCGGGTCTAACTCGGGTTGAGCTTCTTGTTGCGGTTAGGGTTATGTTTAGGGTTGTTAGGAAAGAGTGAAGACGCAGAGTCCTGTTGAGTGTGGGGTTGCGTAAAGGCTCCCCCAGGGAGTTCAGGTGTACCCAAAGGCTTCCGCTGAGAGCACTTTTTGATGGCAGAAAGTGGCACCGTACGTGTTTTTTCGGGTCTAACTCGGGTTCAGCTTCTTGTTGCGGTTAGGGTTATGTTTAGGGTTGTTAGGAAAGAGTGAAGACGCAGAGTCCTGTTGAGTGTGGGGTTGCGTAAAGGCTCCCCCAGGGAGTTCAGGTGTACCCAAAGGCTTCCGCTGAGAGCACTTTTTGATGGCAGAAAGTGGCACCGTACGTGTTTTTTCGGGTCTAACTCGGGTTCAGCTTCTTGTTGCGGTTAGGGTTATGTTTAGGGTTGTTAGGAAAGAGCGAAGACGCAGAGTCCTGTTGAGTGTGGGGTTGCGTAAAGGCTCCCCCAGGGAGTTCAGGTGTACCCAAAGGCTTCCGCTGAGAGCACTTTTTGATGGCAGAAAGTGGCACCGTACGTGTTTTTTCGGGTCTAACTCGGGTTCAGCTTCTTGTTGCGGTTAGGGTTATGTTTAGGGTTGTTAGGAAAGAGTGAAGACGCAGAGTCCTGTTGAGTGTGGGGTTGCGTAAAGGCTCCCCCAGGGAGTTCAGGTGTACCCAAAGGCTTCCGCTGAGAGCACTTTTTGATGGCAGAAAGTGGCACCGTACGTGTTTTTTCGGGTCTAACTCGGGTTCAGCTTCTTGTTGCGGTTAGGGTTATGTTTAGGGTTGTTAGGAAAGAGTGAAGACGCAGAGTCCTGTTGAGTGTGGGGTTGCGTAAAGGCTCCCCCAGGGAGTTCAGGTGTACCCAAAGGCTTCCGCTGAGAGCACTTTTTGATGGCAGAAAGTGGCACCGTACGTGTTTTTTCGGGTCTAACTCGGGTTCAGCTTCTTGTTGCGGTTAGGGTTATGTTTAGGGTTGTTAGGAAAGAGCGAAGACGCAGAGTCCTGTTGAGTGTGGGGTTGCGTAAAGGCTCCCCCAGGGAGTTCAGGTGTACCCAAAGGCTTCCGCTGAGAGCACTTTTTGATGGCAGAAAGTGGCACCGTACGTGTTTTTTCGGGTCTAACTCGGGTTCAGCTTCTTGTTGCGGTTAGGGTTATGTTTAGGGTTGTTAGGAAAGAGCGAAGACGCAGAGTCCTGTTGAGTGTGGGGTTGCGTAAAGGCTCCCCCAGGGAGTTCAGGTGTACCCAAAGGCTTCCGCTGAGAGCACTTTTGGATGGCAGAAAGTGGCACCGTACGTGTTTTTTCGGGTCTAACTCGGGTTCAGCTTCTTGTTGCGGTTAGGGTTATGTTTAGGGTTGTTAGGAAAGAGTGAAGACGCAGAGTCCTGTTGAGTGTGGGGTTGCGTAAAGGCTCCCCCAGGGAGTTCAGGTGTACCCAAAGGCTTCCGCTGAGAGCACTTTTTGATGGCAGAAAGTGGCACCGTACGTGTTTTTTCGGGTCTAACTCGGGTTCAGCTTCTTGTTGCGGTTAGGGTTATGTTTAGGGTTGTTAGGAAAGAGTGAAGACGCAGAGTCCTGTTGAGTGCGGGGTTGCGTAAAGGCTCCCCCAGGGAGTTCAGGTGTACCCAAAGGCTTCCGCTGAGAGCACTTTTTGATGGCAGAAAGTGGCACCGTACGTGTTTTTTCGGGTCTAACTCGGGTTCAGCTTCTTGTTGCGGTTAGGGTTATGTTTAGGGTTGTTAGGAAAGAGTGAAGACGCAGAGTCCTGTTGAGTGCGGGGTTGCGTAAAGGCTCCCCCAGGGAGTTCAGGTGTACCCAAAGGCTTCCGCTGAGAGCACTTTTTGATGGCAGAAAGTGGCACCGTACGTGTTTTTTCGGGTCTAACTCGGGTTCAGCTTCTTGTTGCGGTTAGGGTTATGTTTAGGGTTGTTAGGAAAGAGTGAAGACGCAGAGTCCTGTTGAGTGTGGGGTTGCGTAAAGGCTCCCCCAGGGAGTTCAGGTGTACCCAAAGGCTTCCGCTGAGAGCACTTTTTGATGGCAGAAAGTGGCATCGTACGTGTTTTTTCGGGTCTAACTCGGGTTCAGCTTCTTGTTGCGGTTAGGGTTATGTTTAGGGTTGTTAGGAAAGAGTGAAGACGCAGAGTCCTGTTGAGTGTGGGGTTGCGTAAAGGCTCCCCCAGGGAGTTCAGGTGTACCCAAAGGCTTCCGCTGAGAGCACTTTTTGATGGCAGAAAGTGGCACCGTACGTGTTTTTCGGGTCTAACTCGGGTTCAGCTTCTTGTTGCAGTTAGGGTTATGTTTAGGGTTGTTAGGAAAGAGTGAAGACGCAGAGTCCTGTTGAGTGTGGGGTTGCGTAAAGGCTCCCCCAGGGAGTTCAGGTGTACCCAAAGGCTTCCGCTGAGAGCACTTTTTGATGGCAGAAAGTGGCACCGTACGTGTTTTTTCGGGTCTAACTCGGGTTGAGCTTCTTGTTGCGGTTAGGGTTATGTTTAGGGTTGTTAGGAAAGAGTGAAGACGCAGAGTCCTGTTGAGTGTGGGGTTGCGTAAAGGCTCCCCCAGGGAGTTCAGGTGTACCCAAAGGCTTCCGCTGAGAGCACTTTTTGATGGCAGAAAGTGGCACCGTACGTGTTTTTTCGGGTCTAACTCGGGTTCAGCTTCTTGTTGCGGTTAGGGTTATGTTTAGGGTTGTTAGGAAAGAGCGAAGACGCAGAGTCCTGTTGAGTGTGGGGTTGCGTAAAGGCTCCCCCAGGGAGTTCAGGTGTACCCAAAGGCTTCCGCTGAGAGCACTTTTTGATGGCAGAAAGTGGCACCGTACGTGTTTTTTCGGGTCTAACTCGGGTTCAGCTTCTTGTTGCGGTTAGGGTTATGTTTAGGGTTGTTAGGAAAGAGTGAAGACGCAGAGTCCTGTTGAGTGTGGGGTTGCGTAAAGGCTCCCCCAGGGAGTTCAGGTGTACCCAAAGGCTTCCGCTGAGAGCACTTTTTGATGGCAGAAAGTGGCACCGTACGTGTTTTTTCGGGTCTAACTCGGGTTCAGCTTCTTGTTGCGGTTAGGGTTATGTTTAGGGTTGTTAGGAAAGAGTGAAGACGCAGAGTCCTGTTGAGTGTGGGGTTGCGTAAAGGCTCCCCCAGGGAGTTCACGTGTACCCAAAGGCTTCCGCTGAGAGCACTTTTTGATGGCAGAAAGTGGCACCGTACGTGTTTTTTCGGGTCTAACTCGGGTTCAGCTTCTTGTTGCGGTTAGGGTTATGTTTAGGGTTGTTAGGAAAGAGTGAAGACGCAGAGTCCTGTTGAGTGTGGGGTTGCGTAAAGGCTCCCCCAGGGAGTTCAGGTGTACCCAAAGGCTTCCGCTGAGAGCACTTTTTGATGGCAGAAAGTGGCACCGTACGTGTTTTTTCGGGTCTAACTCGGGTTCAGCTTCTTGTTGCGGTTAGGGTTATGTTTAGGGTTGTTAGGAAAGAGCGAAGACGCAGAGTCCTGTTGAGTGTGGGGTTGCGTAAAGGCTCCCCCAAGGAGTTCAGGTGTACCCAAAGGCTTCCGCTGAGAGCACTTTTTGATGGCAGAAAGTGGCACCGTACGTGTTTTTTCGGGTCTAACTCGGGTTGAGCTTCTTGTTGCGGTTAGGGTTATGTTTAGGGTTGTTAGGAAAGAGTGAAGACGCAGAGTCCTGTTGAGTGTGGGGTTGCGTAAAGGCTCCCCCAGGGAGTTCAGGTGTACCCAAAGGCTTCCGCTGAGAGCACTTTTGGATGGCAGAAAGTGGCACCGTACGTGTTTTTTCGGGTCTAACTCGGGTTGAGCTTCTTGTTCCGGTTAGGCTTATGTTTAGGGTTGTTAGGAAAGAGTGAAGACGCAGAGTCCTGTTGAGTGTGGGGTTGTGTAAAGGCTTCCCCCAGGGAGTTCTGGTGTTCCCAAAGGCTTCCGCTGAGAGCACTTTTTGATGGCAGAAAGTGGCACCGTACGTGTTTTTTCGGGTCTAACTCGGGTTCAGCTTCTTGTTGCGGTTAGGGTTATGTTTAGGGTTGTTAGGAAAGAGTGAAGACGCAGAGTCCTGTTGAGTGTGGGGTTGCGTAAAGGCTCCCCCAGGGAGTTCAGGTGTACCCAAAGGCTTCCGCTGAGAGCACTTTTTGATGGCAGAAAGTGGCACCGTACGTGTTTTTTCGGGTCTAACTCGGGTTGAGCTTCTTGTTGCGGTTAGGGTTATGTTTAGGGTTGTTAGGAAAGAGTGAAGACGCAGAGTCCTGTTGAGTGTGGGGTTGCGTAAAGGCTCCCCCAGGGAGTTCAGGTGTACCCAAAGGCTTCCGCTGAGAGCACTTTTTGATGGCAGAAAGTGGCACCGTACGTGTTTTTTCGGGTCTAACTCGGGTTGAGCTTCTTGTTGCGGTTAGGGTTATGTTTAGGGTTGTTAGGAAAGAGTGAAGACGCAGAGTCCTGTTGAGTGTGGGGTTGCGTAAAGGCTCCCCCAGGGAGTTCAGGTGTACCCAAAGGCTTCCGCTGAGAGCACTTTTTGATGGCAGAAAGTGGCACCGTACGTGTTTTTTCGGGTCTAACTCGGGTTCAGCTTCTTTTGTTGCGGTTAGGGTTATGTTTAGGGTTGTTAGGAAAGAGTGAAGACGCAGAGTCCTGTTGAGTGTGGGGTTGCGTAAAGGCTCCCCCAGGGAGTTCAGGTGTACCCAAAGGCTTCCGCTGAGAGCACTTTTTGATGGCAGAAAGTGGCACCGTACGTGTTTTTTCGGGTCTAACTCGGGTTCAGCTTCTTGTTGCGGTTAGGGTTATGTTTAGGGTTGTTAGGAAAGAGTGAAGACGCAGAGTCCTGTTGAGTGCGGGGTTGCGTAAAGGCTCCCCCAGGGAGTTCACGTGTACCCAAAGGCTTCCGCTGAGAGCACTTTTTGATGGCAGAAAGTGGCACCGTACGTGTTTTTTCGGGTCTAACTCGGGTTCAGCTTCTTGTTGCGGTTAGGGTTATGTTTAGGGTTGTTAGGAAAGAGTGAAGACGCAGAGTCCTGTTGAGTGTGGGGTTGCGTAAAGGCTCCCCCAGGGAGTTCAGGTGTACCCGAAGGCTTCCGCTGAGAGCACTTTTTGATGGCAGAAAGTGGCACCGTACGTGTTTTTTCGGGTCTAACTCGGGTTCAGCTTCTTGTTGCGGTTAGGGTTATGTTTAGGGTTGTTAGGAAAGAGTGAAGACGCAGAGTCCTGTTGAGTGTGCGGTTGCGTAAAGGCTCCCCCAGGGAGTTCAGGTGTACCCAAAGGCTTCCGCTGAGAGCACTTTTTGATGGCAGAAAGTGGCACCGTACGTGTTTTTTCGGGTCTAACTCGGGTTGAGCTTCTTGTTGCGGTTAGGGTTATGTTTAGGGTTGTTAGGAAAGAGTGAAGACGCAGAGTCCTGTTGAGTGTGGGGTTGCGTAAAGGCTCCCCCAGGGAGTTCAGGTGTACCCAAAGGCTTCCGCTGAGAGCACTTTTTGATGGCAGAAAGTGGCACCGTACGTGTTTTTTCGGGTCTAACTCGGGTTCAGCTTCTTGTTGCGGTTAGGGTTATGTTTAGGGTTGTTAGGAAAGAGTGAAGACGCAGAGTCCTGTTGAGTGTGGGGTTGCGTAAAGGCTCCCCCAGGGAGTTCAGGTGTACCCAAAGGCTTCCGCTGAGAGCACTTTTTGATGGCAGAAAGTGGCACCGTACGTGTTTTTTCGGGTCTAACTCGGGTTCAGCTTCTTGTTGCGGTTAGGGTTATGTTTAGGGTTGTTAGGAAAGAGTGAAGACGCAGAGTCCTGTTGAGTGTGGGGTTGCGTAAAGGCTCCCCCAGGGAGTTCAGGTGTACCCAAAGGCTTCCGCTGAGAGCACTTTTTGATGGCAGAAAGTGGCACCGTACGTGTTTTTTCGGGTCTAACTCGGGTTCAGCTTCTTGTTGCGGTTAGGGTTATGTTTAGGGTTGTTAGGAAAGAGTGAAGACGCAGAGTCCTGTTGAGTGCGGGGTTGCGTAAAGGCTCCCCCAGGGAGTTCAGGTGTACCCAAAAGGCTTCCGCTGAGAGCACTTTTTGATGGCAGAAAGTGGCACCGTACGTGTTTTTCGGGTCTAACTCGGGTTCAGCTTCTTGTTGCGGTTAGGGTTATGTTTAGGGTTGTTAGGAAAGAGTGAAGACGCAGAGTCCTGTTGAGTGTGGGGTTGCGTAAAGGCTCCCCCAGGGAGTTCAGGTGTACCCGAAGGCTTCCGCTGAGAGCACTTTTTGATGGCAGAAAGTGGCACCGTACGTGTTTTTTCGGGTCTAACTCGGGTTCAGCTTCTTGTTGCGGTTAGGGTTATGTTTAGGGTTGTTAGGAAAGAGTGAAGACGCAGAGTCCTGTTGAGTGTGGGGTTGCGTAAAGGCTCCCCCAGGGAGTTCAGGTGTACCCAAAGGCTTCCGCTGAGAGCACTTTTTGATGGCAGAAAGTGGCACCGTACGTGTTTTTTCGGGTCTAACTCGGGTTGAGCTTCTTGTTGCGGTTAGGGTTATGTTTAGGGTTGTTAGGAAAGAGTGAAGACGCAGAGTCCTGTTGAGTGTGGGGTTGCGTAAAGGCTCCCCCAGGGAGTTCAGGTGTACCCAAAGGCTTCCGCTGAGAGCACTTTTTGATGGCAGAAAGTGGCACCGTACGTGTTTTTTCGGGTCTAACTCGGGTTCAGCTTCTTGTTGCGGTTAGGGTTATGTTTAGGGTTGTTAGGAAAGAGTGAAGACGCAGAGTCCTGTTGAGTGTGGGGTTGCGTAAAGGCTCCCCCAGGGAGTTCAGGTGTACCCAAAGGCTTCCGCTGAGAGCACTTTTTGATGGCAGAAAGTGGCACCGTACGTGTTTTTTCGGGTCTAACTCGGGTTGAGCTTCTTGTTGCGGTTAGGGTTATGTTTAGGGTTGTTAGGAAAGAGTGAAGACGCAGAGTCCTGTTGAGTGTGGGGTTGCGTAAACGCTCCCCCAGGGAGTTCAGGTGTACCCAAAGGCTTCCGCTGAGAGCACTTTTTGATGGCAGAAAGTGGCACCGTACGTGTTTTTTCGGGTCTAACTCGGGTTCAGCTTCTTGTTGCGGTTAGGGTTATGTTTAGGGTTGTTAGGAAAGAGCGAAGACGCAGAGTCCTGTTGAGTGTGGGGTTGCGTAAAGGCTCCCCCAGGGAGTTCAGGTGTACCCAAAGGCTTCCGCTGAGAGCACTTTTGGATGGCAGAAAGTGGCACCGTACGTGTTTTTTCGGGTCTAACTCGGGTTCAGCTTCTTGTTGCGGTTAGGGTTATGTTTAGGGTTGTTAGGAAAGAGTGAAGACGCAGAGTCCTGTTGAGTGTGGGGTTGCGTAAAGGCTCCCCCAGGGAGTTCAGGTGTACCCAAAGGCTTCCGCTGAGAGCACTTTTTGATGGCAGAAAGTGGCACCGTACGTGTTTTTTCGGGTCTAACTCGGGTTCAGCTTCTTGTTGCGGTTAGGGTTATGTTTAGGGTTGTTAGGAAAGAGTGAAGACGCAGAGTCCTGTTGAGTGTGGGGTTGCGTAAAGGCTCCCCAGGGAGTTCAGGTGTACCCAAAGGCTTCCGCTGAGAGCACTTTTTGATGGCAGAAAGTGGCACCGTACGTGTTTTTTCGGGTCTAACTCGGGTTGAGCTTCTTGTTGCGGTTAGGGTTATGTTTAGGGTTGTTAGGAAAGAGTGAAGACGCAGAGTCCTGTTGAGTGTGGGGTTGCGTAAAGGCTCCCCCAGGGAGTTCAGGTGTACCCAAAGGCTTCCGCTGAGAGCACTTTTTGATGGCAGAAAGTGGCACCGTACGTGTTTTTTCGGGTCTAACTCGGGTTCAGCTTCTTGTTGCGGTTAGGGTTATGTTTAGGGTTGTTAGGAAAGAGTGAAGACGCAGAGTCCTGTTGAGTGTGGGGTTGCGTAAAGGCTCCCCCAGGGAGTTCACGTGTACCCAAAGGCTTCCGCTGAGAGCACTTTTTGATGGCAGAAAGTGGCACCGTACGTGTTTTTTCGGGTCTAACTCGGGTTCAGCTTCTTGTTGCGGTTAGGGTTATGTTTAGGGTTGTTAGGAAAGAGTGAAGACGCAGAGTCCTGTTGAGTGTGGGGTTGCGTAAAGGCTCCCCCAGGGAGTTCAGGTGTACCCAAAGGCTTCCGCTGAGAGCACTTTTTGATGGCAGAAAGTGGCACCGTACGTGTTTTTTCGGGTCTAACTCGGGTTCAGCTTCTTGTTGCGGTTAGGGTTATGTTTAGGGTTGTTAGGAAAGAGTGAAGACGCAGAGTCCTGTTGAGTGTGGGGTTGCGTAAAGGCTCCCCCAGGGAGTTCAGGTGTACCCAAAGGCTTCCGCTGAGAGCACTTTTTGATGGCAGAAAGTGGCACCGTACGTGTTTTTTCGGGTCTAACTCGGGTTCAGCTTCTTGTTGCGGTTAGGGTTATGTTTAGGGTTGTTAGGAAAGAGCGAAGACGCAGAGTCCTGTTGAGTGTGGGGTTGCGTAAAGGCTCCCCCAGGGAGTTCAGGTGTACCCAAAGGCTTCCGCTGAGAGCACTTTTTGATGGCAGAAAGTGGCACCGTACATGTTTTTTCGGGTCTAACTCGGGTTCAGCTTCTTGTTGCGGTTAGGGTTATGTTTAGGGTTGTTAGGAAAGAGTGAAGACGCAGAGTCCTGTTGAGTGTGGGGTTGCGTAAAGGCTCCCCCAGGGAGTTCAGGTGTACCCAAAGGCTTCCGCTGAGAGCACTTTTTGATGGCAGAAAGTGGCACCGTACGTGTTTTTTCGGGTCTAACTCGGGTTCAGCTTCTTGTTGCGGTTAGGGTTATGTTTAGGGTTGTTAGGAAAGAGTGAAGACGCAGAGTCCTGTTGAGTGTGGGGTTGCGTAAAGGCTCCCCCAGGGAGTTCAGGTGTACCCAAAGGCTTCCGCTGAGAGCACTTTTTGATGGCAGAAAGTGGCACCGTACGTGTTTTTTCGGGTCTAACTCGGGTTCAGCTTCTTGTTGCGGTTAGGGTTATGTTTAGGGTTGTTAGGAAAGAGTGAAGACGCAGAGTCCTGTTGAGTGTGGGGTTGCGTAAAGGCTCCCCCAGGGAGTTCAGGTGTACCCAAAGGCTTCCGCTGAGAGCACTTTTTGATGGCAGAAAGTGGCACCGTACGTGTTTTTTCGGGTCTAACTCGGGTTCAGCTTCTTGTTGCGGTTAGGGTTATGTTTAGGGTTGTTAGGAAAGAGTGAAGACGCAGAGTCCTGTTGAGTGTGGGGTTGCGTAAACGCTCCCCCAGGGAGTTCACGTGTACCCAAAGGCTTCCGCTGAGAGCACTTTTTGATGGCAGAAAGTGGCACCGTACGTGTTTTTTCGGGTCTAACTCGGGTTCAGCTTCTTGTTGCGGTTAGGGTTATGTTTAGGGTTGTTAGGAAAGAGTGAAGACGCAGAGTCCTGTTGAGTGTGGGGTTGCGTAAACGCTCCCCCAGGGAGTTCAGGTGTACCCAAAGGCTTCCGCTGAGAGCACTTTTTGATGGCAGAAAGTGGCACCGTACGTGTTTTTTCGGGTCTAACTCGGGTTCAGCTTCTTGTTGCGGTTAGGGTTATGTTTAGGGTTGTTAGGAAAGAGTGAAGACGCAGAGTCCTGTTGAGTGTGGGGTTGCGTAAAGGCTCCCCCAGGGAGTTCAGGTGTACCCAAAGGCTTCCGCTGAGAGCACTTTTTGATGGCAGAAAGTGGCACCGTACGTGTTTTTTCGGGTCTAACTCGGGTTCAGCTTCTTGTTGCGGTTAGGGTTATGTTTAGGGTTGTTAGGAAAGAGCGAAGACGCAGAGTCCTGTTGAGTGTGGGGTTGCGTAAAGGCTCCCCCAGGGAGTTCAGGTGTACCCAAAGGCTTCCGCTGAGAGCACTTTTTGATGGCAGAAAGTGGCACCGTACGTGTTTTTTCGGGTCTAACTCGGGTTGAGCTTCTTGTTGCGGTTAGGGTTATGTTTAGGGTTGTTAGGAAAGAGTGAAGACGCAGAGTCCTGTTGAGTGTGGGGTTGCGTAAAGGCTCCCCCAGGGAGTTCAGGTGTACCCAAAGGCTTCCGCTGAGAGCACTTTTTGATGGCAGAAAGTGGCACCGTACGTGTTTTTTTCGGGTCTAACTCGGGTTCAGCTTCTTGTTGCGGTTAGGGTTATGTTTAGGGTTGTTAGGAAAGAGTGAAGACGCAGAGTCCTGTTGAGTGTGGGGTTGCGTAAAGGCTCCCCCAGGGAGTTCAGGTGTACCCAAAGGCTTCCGCTCAGAGCACTTTTTGATGGCAGAAAGTGGCACCGTACGTGTTTTTTCGGGTCTAACTCGGGTTCAGCTTCTTGTTGCGGTTAGGGTTATGTTTAGGGTTGTTAGGAAAGAGTGAAGACGCAGAGTCCTGTTGAGTGCGGGGTTGCGTAAAGGCTCCCCCAGGGAGTTCAGGTGTACCCAAAGGCTTCCGCTGAGAGCACTTTTTGATGGCAGAAAGTGGCACCGTACGTGTTTTTTCGGGTCTAACTCGGGTTCAGCTTCTTGTTGCGGTTAGGGTTATGTTTAGGGTTGTTAGGAAAGAGTGAAGACGCAGAGTCCTGTTGAGTGTGGGGTTGCGTAAACGCTCCCCCAGGGAGTTCACGTGTACCCAAAGGCTTCCGCTGAGAGCACTTTTTGATGGCAGAAAGTGGCACCGTACGTGTTTTTTCGGGTCTAACTCGGGTTCAGCTTCTTGTTGCGGTTAGGGTTATGTTTAGGGTTGTTAGGAAAGAGTGAAGACGCAGAGTCCTGTTGAGTGTGCGGTTGCGTAAAGGCTCCCCCAGGGAGTTCAGGTGTACCCAAAGGCTTCCGCTGAGAGCACTTTTTGATGGCAGAAAGTGGCATCGTACGTGTTTTTTCGGGTCTAACTCGGGTTGAGCTTCTTGTTGCGGTTAGGGTTATGTTTAGGGTTGTTAGGAAAGAGTGAAGACGCAGAGTCCTGTTGAGTGTGGGGTTGCGTAAAGGCTCCCCCAGGGAGTTCAGGTGTACCCAAAGGCTTCCGCTGAGAGCACTTTTTGATGGCAGAAAGTGGCACCGTACGTGTTTTTTCGGGTCTAACTCGGGTTCAGCTTCTTGTTGCGGTTAGGGTTATGTTTAGGGTTGTTAGGAAAGAGTGAAGACGCAGAGTCCTGTTGAGTGTGGGGTTGCGTAAAGGCTCCCCCAGGGAGTTCAGGTGTACCCAAAGGCTTCCGCTGAGAGCACTTTTTGATGGCAGAAAGTGGCACCGGACGTGTTTTTTCGGGTCTAACTCGGGTTCAGCTTCTTGTTGCGGTTAGGGTTATGTTTAGGGTTGTTAGGAAAGAGTGAAGACGCAGAGTCCTGTTGAGTGCGGGGTTGCGTAAAGGCTCCCCCAGGGAGTTCAGGTGTACCCAAAGGCTTCCGCTGAGAGCACTTTTTGATGGCAGAAAGTGGCACCGTACGTGTTTTTTCGGGTCTAACTCGGGTTCAGCTTCTTGTTGCGGTTAGGGTTATGTTTAGGGTTGTTAGGAAAGAGTGAAGACGCAGAGTCCTGTTGAGTGTGGGGTTGCGTAAAGGCTCCCCCAGGGAGTTCAGGTGTACCCAAAGGCTTCCGCTGAGAGCACTTTTTGATGGCAGAAAGTGGCACCGTACGTGTTTTTTCGGGTCTAACTCGGGTTCAGCTTCTTGTTGCGGTTAGGGTTATGTTTAGGGTTGTTAGGAAAGAGTGAAGACGCAGAGTCCTGTTGAGTGTGGGGTTGCGTAAAGGCTCCCCCAGGGAGTTCAGGTGTACCCAAAGGCTTCCGCTGAGAGCACTTTTTGATGGCAGAAAGTGGCACCGTACGTGTTTTTTCGGGTCTAACTCGGGTTCAGCTTCTTGTTGCGGTTAGGGTTATGTTTAGGGTTGTTAGGAAAGAGTGAAGACGCAGAGTCCTGTTGAGTGTGGGGTTGCGTAAAGGCTCCCCCAGGGAGTTCAGGTGTACCCAAAGGCTTCCGCTGAGAGCACTTTTTGATGGCAGAAAGTGGCACCGTACGTGTTTTTTCGGGTCTAACTCGGGTTCAGCTTCTTGTTGCGGTTAGGGTTATGTTTAGGGTTGTTAGGAAAGAGTGAAGACGCAGAGTCCTGTTGAGTGCGGGGTTGCGTAAAGGCTCCCCCAGGGAGTTCAGGTGTACCCAAAGGCTTCCGCTGAGAGCACTTTTTGATGGCAGAAAGTGGCACCGTACGTGTTTTTTCGGGTCTAACTCGGGTTCAGCTTCTTGTTGCGGTTAGGGTTATGTTTAGGGTTGTTAGGAAAGAGTGAAGACGCAGAGTCCTGTTGAGTGTGGGGTTGCGTAAACGCTCCCCCAGGGAGTTCACGTGTACCCAAAGGCTTCCGCTGAGAGCACTTTTTGATGGCAGAAAGTGGCACCGTACGTGTTTTTTCGGGTCTAACTCGGGTTCAGCTTCTTGTTGCGGTTAGGGTTATGTTTAGGGTTGTTAGGAAAGAGTGAAGACGCAGAGTCCTGTTGAGTGTGCGGTTGCGTAAAGGCTCCCCCAGGGAGTTCAGGTGTACCCAAAGGCTTCCGCTGAGAGCACTTTTTTGATGGCAGAAAGTGGCATCGTACGTGTTTTTTCGGGTCTAACTCGGGTTCAGCTTCTTGTTGCGGTTAGGGTTATGTTTAGGTTGTTAGGAAAGAGTGAAGACGCAGAGTCCTGTTGAGTGTGGGGTTGCGTAAAGGCTCCCCCAGGGAGTTCAGGTGTACCCAAAGGCTTCCGCTGAGAGCACTTTTGGATGGCAGAAAGTGGCACCGTACGTGTTTTTTCGGGTCTAACTCGGGTTCAGCTTCTTGTTGCGGTTAGGGTTATGTTTAGGGTTGTTAGGAAAGAGTGAAGACGCAGAGTCCTGTTGAGTGTGGGGTTGCGTAAAGGCTCCCCCAGGGAGTTCAGGTGTACCCAAAGGCTTCCGCTGAGAGCACTTTTTGATGGCAGAAAGTGGCACCGGACGTGTTTTTTCGGGTCTAACTCGGGTTCAGCTTCTTGTTGCGGTTAGGGTTATGTTTAGGGTTGTTAGGAAAGAGTGAAGACGCAGAGTCCTGTTGAGTGCGGGGTTGCGTAAAGGCTCCCCCAGGGAGTTCAGGTGTACCCAAAGGCTTCCGCTGAGAGCACTTTTTGATGGCAGAAAGTGGCACCGTACGTGTTTTTTCGGGTCTAACTCGGGTTCAGCTTCTTGTTGCGGTTAGGGTTATGTTTAGGGTTGTTAGGAAAGAGTGAAGACGCAGAGTCCTGTTGAGTGTGGGGTTGCGTAAGGGCTCCCCCAGGGAGTTCAGGTGTACCCAAAGGCTTCCGCTGAGAGCACTTTTTGATGGCAGAAAGTGGCACCGTACGTGTTTTTTCGGGTCTAACTCGGGTTGAGCTTCTTGTTGCGGTTAGGGTTATGTTTAGGGTTGTTAGGAAAGAGTGAAGACGCAGAGTCCTGTTGAGTGTGGGGTTGCGTAAAGGCTCCCCCAGGGAGTTCAGGTGTACCCAAAGGCTTCCGCTGAGAGCACTTTTTGATGGCAGAAAGTGGCACCGTACGTGTTTTTTCGGGTCTAACTCGGGTTCAGCTTCTTGTTGCGGTTAGGGTTATGTTTAGGGTTGTTAGGAAAGAGTGAAGACGCAGAGTCCTGTTGAGTGTGGGGTTGCGTAAAGGCTCCCCCAGGGAGTTCAGGTGTACCCAAAGGCTTCCGCTGAGAGCACTTTTTGATGGCAGAAAGTGGCACCGTACGTGTTTTTTCGGGTCTAACTCGGGTTCAGCTTCTTGTTGCGGTTAGGGTTATGTTTAGGGTTGTTAGGAAAGAGCGAAGACGCAGAGTCCTGTTGAGTGTGGGGTTACGTAAAGGCTCCCCCAGGGAGTTCAGGTGTACCCAAAGGCTTCCGCTGAGAGCACTTTTTGATGGCAGAAAGTGGCACCGTACGTGTTTTTTCGGGTCTAACTCGGGTTCAGCTTCTTGTTGCGGTTAGGGTTATGTTTAGGGTTGTTAGGAAAGAGTGAAGACGCAGAGTCCTGTTGAGTGTGGGGTTGCGTAAAGGCTCCCCCAGGGAGTTCACGTGTACCCAAAGGCTTCCGCTGAGAGCACTTTTTGATGGCAGAAAGTGGCACCGTACGTGTTTTTTCGGGTCTAACTCGGGTTCAGCTTCTTGTTGCGGTTAGGGTTATGTTTAGGGTTGTTAGGAAAGAGTGAAGACGCAGAGTCCTGTTGAGTGTGGGGTTGCGTAAAGGCTCCCCCAGGGAGTTCACGTGTACCCAAAGGCTTCCGCTGAGAGCACTTTTTGATGGCAGAAAGTGGCACCGTACGTGTTTTTTCGGGTCTAACTCGGGTTCAGCTTCTTGTTGCGGTTAGGGTTATGTTTAGGGTTGTTAGGAAAGAGTGAAGACGCAGAGTCCTGTTGAGTGTGGGGTTGCGTAAAGGCTCCCCCAAGGAGTTCAGGTGTACCCAAAGGCTTCCGCTGAGAGCACTTTTTGATGGCAGAAAGTGGCACCGTACGTGTTTTTTCGGGTCTAACTCGGGTTCAGCTTCTTGTTGCGGTTAGGGTTATGTTTAGGGTTGTTAGGAAAGAGTGAAGACGCAGAGTCCTGTTGAGTGTGGGGTTGCGTAAAGGCTCCGCCAGGGAGTTCAGGTGTACCCAAAGGCTTCCGCTGAGAGCACTTTTTGATGGCAGAAAGTGGCACCGTACGTGTTTTTTCGGGTCTAACTCGGGTTCAGCTTCTTGTTGCGGTTAGGGTTATGTTTAGGGTTGTTAGGAAAGAGTGAAGACGCAGAGTCCTGTTGAGTGTGGGGTTGCGTAAAGGCTCCCCCAGGGAGTTCAGGTGTACCCAAAGGCTTCCGCTGAGAGCACTTTTTGATGGCAGAAAGTGGCACCGTACGTGTTTTTTCGGGTCTAACTCGGGTTCAGCTTCTTGTTGCGGTTAGGGTTATGTTTAGGGTTGTTAGGAAAGAGTGAAGACGCAGAGTCCTGTTGAGTGTGGGGTTGCGTAAAGGCTCCCCCAGGGAGTTCAGGTGTACCCAAAGGCTTCCGCTGAGAGCACTTTTTGATGGCAGAAAGTGGCACCGTACGTGTTTTTTCGGGTCTAACTCGGGTTCAGCTTCTTGTTGCGGTTAGGGTTATGTTTAGGGTTGTTAGGAAAGAGTGAAGACGCAGAGTCCTGTTGAGTGTGGGGTTGCGTAAAGGCTCCCCCAGGGAGTTCAGGTGTACCCAAAGGCTTCCGCTGAGAGCACTTTTTGATGGCAGAAAGTGGCACCGTACGTGTTTTTTCGGGTCTAACTCGGGTTCAGCTTCTTGTTGCGGTTAGGGTTATGTTTAGGGTTGTTAGGAAAGAGTGAAGACGCAGAGTCCTGTTGAGTGTGGGGTTGCGTAAAGGCTCCCCCAGGGAGTTCAGGTGTACCCAAAGGCTTCCGCTGAGAGCACTTTTTGATGGCAGAAAGTGGCACCGTACGTGTTTTTTCGGGTCTAACTCGGGTTCAGCTTCTTGTTGCGGTTAGGGTTATGTTTAGGGTTGTTAGGAAAGAGTGAAGACGCAGAGTCCTGTTGAGTGTGGGGTTGCGTAAAGGCTCCCCCAGGGAGTTCACGTGTACCCAAAGGCTTCCGCTGAGAGCACTTTTTGATGGCAGAAAGTGGCACCGTACGTGTTTTTTCGGGTCTAACTCGGGTTGAGCTTCTTGTTGCGGTTAGGGTTATGTTTAGGGTTGTTAGGAAAGAGCGAAGACGCAGAGTCCTGTTGAGTGTGGGGTTGCGTAAAGGCTCCCCCAGGGAGTTCAGGTGTACCCAAAGGCTTCCGCTGAGAGCACTTTTTGATGGCAGAAAGTGGCACCGTACGTGTTTTTTCGGGTCTAACTCGGGTTCAGCTTCTTGTTGCGGTTAGGGTTATGTTTAGGGTTGTTAGGAAAGAGTGAAGACGCAGAGTCCTGTTGAGTGTGGGGTTGCGTAAAGGCTCCCCCAGGGAGTTCAGGTGTACCCAAAGGCTTCCGCTGAGAGCACTTTTGGATGGCAGAAAGTGGCACCGTACGTGTTTTTTCGGGTCTAACTCGGGTTGAGCTTCTTGTTGCGGTTAGGGTTATGTTTAGGGTTGTTAGGAAAGAGTGAAGACGCAGAGTCCTGTTGAGTGTGGGGTTGCGTAAAGGCTCCCCCAGGGAGTTCAGGTGTACCCAAAGGCTTCCGCTGAGAGCACTTTTTGATGGCAGAAAGTGGCACCGTACGTGTTTTTTCGGGTCTAACTCGGGTTCAGCTTCTTGTTGCGGTTAGGGTTATGTTTAGGGTTGTTAGGAAAGAGTGAAGACGCAGAGTCCTGTTGAGTGTGGGGTTGCGTAAAGGCTCCCCCAGGGAGTTCAGGTGTACCCAAAGGCTTCCGCTGAGAGCACTTTTTGATGGCAGAAAGTGGCACCGTACGTGTTTTTTCGGGTCTAACTCGGGTTCAGCTTCTTGTTGCGGTTACGGTTATGTTTAGGGTTGTTAGGAAAGAGTGAAGACGCAGAGTCCTGTTGAGTGTGGGGTTGCGTAAAGGCTCCCCCAGGGAGTTCACGTGTACCCAAAGGCTTCCGCTGAGAGCACTTTTTGATGGCAGAAAGTGGCACCGTACGTGTTTTTTCGGGTCTAACTCGGGTTCAGCTTCTTGTTGCGGTTAGGGTTATGTTTAGGGTTGTTAGGAAAGAGTGAAGACGCAGAGTCCTGTTGAGTGTGGGGTTGCGTAAAGGCTCCCCCAGGGAGTTCAGGTGTACCCAAAGGCTTCCGCTGAGAGCACTTTTTGATGGCAGAAAGTGGCACCGTACGTGTTTTTTCGGGTCTAACTCGGGTTCAGCTTCTTGTTGCGGTTAGGGTTATGTTTAGGGTTGTTAGGAAAGAGCGAAGACGCAGAGTCCTGTTGAGTGTGGGGTTGCGTAAAGGCTCCCCCAGGGAGTTCAGGTGTACCCAAAGGCTTCCGCTGAGAGCACTTTTTGATGGCAGAAAGTGGCACCGTACGTGTTTTTTCGGGTCTAACTCGGGTTCAGCTTCTTGTTGCGGTTAGGGTTATGTTTAGGGTTGTTAGGAAAGAGTGAAGACGCAGAGTCCTGTTGAGTGTGGGGTTGCGTAAAGGCTCCCCCAGGGAGTTCAGGTGTACCCAAAGGCTTCCGCTGAGAGCACTTTTTGATGGCAGAAAGTGGCACCGTACGTGTTTTTTCGGGTCTAACTCGGGTTCAGCTTCTTGTTGCGGTTAGGGTTATGTTTAGGGTTGTTAGGAAAGAGTGAGGACGCAGAGTCCTGTTGAGTGTGGGGTTGCGTAAAGGCTCCCCCAGGGAGTTCAGGTGTACCCAAAGGCTTCCGCTGAGAGCACTTTTTGATGGCAGAAAGTGGCACCGTACGTGTTTTTTCGGGTCTAACTCGGGTTCAGCTTCTTGTTGCGGTTAGGGTTATGTTTAGGGTTGTTAGGAAAGAGTGAAGACGCAGAGTCCTGTTGAGTGTGGGGTTGCGTAAAGGCTCCCCCAGGGAGTTCAGGTGTACCCAAAGGCTTCCGCTGAGAGCACTTTTTGATGGCAGAAAGTGGCACCGTACGTGTTTTTTCGGGTCTAACTCGGGTTCAGCTTCTTGTTGCGGTTAGGGTTATGTTTAGGGTTGTTAGGAAAGAGTGAAGACGCAGAGTCCTGTTGAGTGTGGGGTTGCGTAAAGGCTCCCCCAGGGAGTTCAGGTGTACCCAAAGGCTTCCGCTGAGAGCACTTTTTGATGGCAGA